>NW_025820303.1:375507-393008 GCF_002878395.1 Capsicum annuum
ATTAATATGGATAGAAGAAACCTTAGAAAATTTAGAAAAAAATACATGTGATAGTTTATATAATTTAAAAAACTCACTACGAGAAGAACAACATAAGATAATAAATAACATTAAAAATCTAGAATTAGATATACATTACAGTACAGTTAGGATAGATTATTATACAGAAATTTGTAACTCTGCAATTACTACAGGATAAAATAATAAACCAAATAAATTAATGAATATATCTTACGAAAAGAATAAATCATTAAAAGACATTGAAACAAAATTTAAGAAATATCCACGCACAAAGAAAAATAGATTCACTAGATACCTAATAAATCTATTTCATACGTCAGATATCCGCACCCCCTTTACAAATGGTATCAGTTGGTCCTCTACATGTGACCTGCTATCAGGACTAGTATTGCAATTGGTGATGGGCAATACATGTTGTTTCCTTCTACGGGTACGCAGAATCTGTATATGTAGAATAACAACTTCAACTTTAGTTCTATGTTTAAAAACAAGAACACAATAAAGTGCAGTAAATACCCTCAACACAAGATCAAAGTGATCTTTCTAAGAGGTGTATTTGAATTTTAGAAATAAAGATGAAAACAGAAATGGCCAAGTCGCCCGAATTCACGGACTTTCCTTAAGGAAATAATTCTCCTCACTATAACCGAGGTTGCGAAATTTTTCTCCCAGGATAAAATGGCCAAACAAACCATTGTAGTGGTACCTCAAACAACTGGAATATCTTCGAATGCACAGAACATTTTTATTGATCACACAAAGTAATTTTGAAGTCAGGAAGAATTTTGTATTCTGAAAATTTCGTATCTAAACCTGTGAATAAAAGCAGGTTTATATAGCCATAAAATGCCTCTTTGAAAAGGTGGCATTGGTTCAATTAATGGTGTGTCTTTTCTGAAATTCATGTCCATTCATCCAAAGAACATGTCTTTTCTTGAACAGGCATACCAGTTCACGAAATAGTGTACCAGTTCACGAAACAGTGGCACCAGTTCGATGAAGTATTGCATCAGTTTGAAACACTGTTTTGAATTCTGTATGCATGTATAAATGGAGGTTTGAAACACTGCAGGAAAAAGAAAATTTTTTTACTACGTTTGCGTTTTCCCTTTGGTATTTTTCGGAATTCAAATAAATTTTGTCCAAAAAGATAGATCTCATCGATCAATCATTTGACAAATCCAAATCCGAAGCCCAATCCGAAGCCGAAGTCGAGCGAGCGACGACGACGACGGCGCGAGGCATCTCTATTTTCTTGCCTCACTTATCATGTGAAGTAAGTGTTCATTATTATAAACACTCCAAAGTTTCCTTCTCCCACCAATGTGGGAGACTTAGTGAACTTTTTAATTTTGGCAGTACACTTTCCAAATTGGTGTCTCCTTCCCTCCACCATTTTTCTCCCCATTTTCCACTCATACTTTCTTCACACTTTGAACTCAACAATCCCCCACATGAATGGGGAATGACTATTTTTCATAAAAGTTTTACAGATAAGTATGTGATCATCAAGCAAAAACTGATTACATCTGAATAAGTGGGTTTTTCTTTAAACTTTTCGTAGTGAACATGCATCGGATGCACTCGGTCAATCGGTAGATTTGATATCGTTGAACCGTCAAGCTTTAATGTACACCTAGATAATACATGTCACACCCAACCTTTTAACATTTATGGTTCTCACAGTTTTGTTCTTTTCAGCCATGAACACGTTTCGGTTTCATGAGAGCTTAGAGAATAGGCCTTAACTAACATTCTCCTTGAAGCAGCTTCCACTTCGCCCTCACATAGGTGATTTCTAAACATTCAATCCTATAAATTAAACTATTTGGTCAAATCTGTCAAATTTAGATAATCATTAAAAGATGTTTCACTTTAAGTCTTATCCTTGATTACTATACATTGTCTAAATCATGAGAATGGGTTGGGTAATTGACAATGTTGAACCTGTCAGACACAACTTTGTTTGATCTCCTTGAACCTAGCTCTTGGGATCTCCAGTCTGCTAGATAGAGTTACTGCCATGCTGACTTGTCCTAGGCCTTAAACCCATTCCCCTGGATGTCCTTTCCATTCCTTCTCTAGATAGGCCTTTTGTAAGTTGATCCGACACATTATCCTTTGACTTTACATAATCAACAGTGATAATTCCACTAGAGAGAAGTTCCTTAATGGTATTATGTCTTCTTCATATGTGACAAGATTTACCGTTGTACAACATGCTCCCTGCCCTACCTATTGTCGCTTGGCTATCACAGTGTATACATACTAGTGCCACTGGCTTGGGCCAATAAGGAATATCTTCTAAGAAATTTCGAAGCCATCTTGCTTCTTCATCGGCTTTATTCAATGCGATAAATTCAGATTCCATTGTAGAGCGAGCAATACATGTCTGTTTGGATGATTTCCAATAGACTGCTCCTCCACCGATAGTAAATACATATCCACTTGTGGATTTTACTTCGTTCGATTCGGTGATCCAATTTGCATCACTATATCCTTTAAGTACCGCAGGATATTTATTATAATGCAAATCATAATATTGAGCGTATTTAAGATACCCTAAAACTCTTTTCATTGCCATTCAATGAGTTTTGTTGGGATTACTCATGTACCGACTCAATTTACTAATAGCACATGCTATGTATGGTCGTGTACAGTTCATTGTATGCATTAAACATCCCAATACTCTTGTGTACTCCAATTGTGAGTCACTTTCACCTTTATTCTTTCGAAGTGAAAAGTTCACATCCAATAGAGTCTTGGCAATACCAAATTCCATATATTTGAACTTGTCAAGTACTTTTTTGATATAATGATACTGTGACAATGCTAATCCTTATGGAGTTTGATGGATTCTTTTACCTAAGATCACATCTGCAACTCCAAGGTCTTTCATATCAAACTTGCTCTTGAGCATTCGTTTGGTTGCCTTTATGTCAGAAATGTCTCTGCTGATGATCAACATATCATCCACATATAAACAAATAATGACTTGGTGATTTGGAGTGTCTTTAATATATATACACATTTATCACATTCATTTATCTTGAACCCATTTGCCAACATGGTTTGGTCAAACTTTGCATTCCATTGTTTAGGTGTTTGCTTTAGTCCATACAATGACTTAATAGGTCTACACACCTTATTCTCCTTCCCTGGAACCACAAAACCCTCAGGTTGTTCCATGTATATTTCTTCCTCCAATTCTCCATTTAGGAAAGCAGTTTTCACATTCATTTGATGGATTTCAAGACCATATACCGCAGCCAAGGCAATTAACATTCGAATCGATGTTATCCTTGTTACTGGCGAGTATGTATCAAAGTAATCAAAGCCTTCTTTTTGTTTGAAGCCTTTTACTACAAGTCTTGCCTTGTATTTGTCAATAGTTCCATCTGCGTTCATTTTCCTTTTGAAGATCCATTTAGAACCTAAAGGTTTATTTTTGGGAGGAAGATCAACCAATTCCCATCTATAGTTGCTTAAGATTGAATCAATCTCACTATTGACTGCCTCTTTCCAAAAGGATGAATCTGAAGATGCCATCACTTCCTTAAATGTTTGAGGCTTATTTTCTTAGAGAAATATTACAAAATCTGGTCCAAATAAAGTAGACGTTCTTTGACGTGTACTACGTCTTGGATTTTCTTCATTATGTACATTCTCACTTGGTTCATATCAAGTTTATTTAAATCCTCCACTAGACTGTTTATGTCTAATTTTATACGGGTAAATGTTTTCAAAGAATTCAGCATTGTCTGATTCAATTACCGTATTTTTATTAATATCCGGATGTTCGGATTTATGAACCAAAAATCGACATGCTTTACTGCTTTTAGTATATCCTATAAACACACAGTCCACCGTTTTAGGTCCTATCTTAACCCTTTTGGGCATAGAAACTTGGACCTTTGCTAGACACCCCCACACTTTGAAATATTTCAAGTTGGGTTTCCTTCCTTTCCATTTTTCATAAGGAACGGATTGTGTCTTACTATGGGAACTCTATTGAGTATATGATTGGTTGTAAGGATAGCCTCCCCCCCATAAGTTTTGCGGTAAACCAAAACTTATAAGTAAGGCATTCATCATTTCCTTCAAATTTTGTTTTTTTCTTTCCGTAATTCCATTAGATTGAGGTGAATACGGGGCCATAGTTTGATGGACGATTCCATTCTCTACACATATTTGCGCAAAGGGAGATTCATATTCTTCGCCCCTATCACTTCTTATCATTTTAATCTTTTTGTATAACTGATTTTCAACTTCAGTTTTCTATTGCCTAAATGCATCTATTGCTTCATCCTTACTATTTAGCAAGTAGATATAACAGTATCTAGTGCAATTGTCAAAAAAAGTTATGAACTACTTTTTCCCACCACGTGATGGTGTTGACTTCATATCACAAATGTCAGTATGTATTAAGTCTAAGGGATTGGAATTCCTTTCAACGGACTTATAAGGATGCTTTGCATACTTCGATTCCACACATGTTTGACACTTTGATTTATTGCACTCAAAGTTTGGCAAAACTTCTAAGTTAATCAATTTTCATAACGTTTTGTAATTAATATGGCCTAAACGTTCACGCCATAAATCATAAGACTCAAGCAAATAAGAATAATTTGAACTTTTATTTATTTCAACAGTCGTTACATTCATCTTATAAAGGCCCTCGGTGAGATAGTCTTTTCCTATATACATTTCTCCTTTGCAAATTATAATTTTTCCAGAAACGATTACACATTTGAATCTGTTCTTGTCTAGAAGTGAAATAGAAATTAAGTTCCTACGTAATTCTGGAACATACAAGACATTGTTAAGTGTCAAGACTTTGCCCGAAGTCATTTTCAAGCACACTTTCCCTGTTCCTTCCACCTTAGCAGCAGCGGAGTTAGCCATGTAGATCATTTCTTTTACTTGAGCCGGAGCAAATGATGAAAAAAACTCTTTGTTGGCACATACATGGCGGGTGGCACCAAAATCCATCCACCATTCGCGAGGATTTCCCACCAAGTTGCATTATGAGAACATAGCACACAGATTATCACATTCTTTGTTGGACTCAACCATATTAGCTTGGTCCTTTTTCTTGCCTTTCTTAGAGGAACGACAATTCGTGGACTTGTGGCCAATCTTGCCACAATTGAAGCATTTTTCCTTGAATTTATTCTTGGATTGATTGCTTCCTTGTTCAACTTTCTTCCTTTTCTTAGAATTATTTTGATCATCTTCTACAATATTTGCTCCATTAATTGTAGAATTCCGTTTTGATCTTCTCTCGGTATCCTTATTATCCTCTTCAATACGCCGTCGAATAATAAGATCTTCAACTGTCATCTCCTTGCGTTTATGCTTCAAGTAGTTTTTGAAGTCTTTCTACAAAGGTGGTAGCTTCTCAACTATCGTTGTTACTTAAAATGCATCATTCACAATCAAACCTACAAAACAGTTTATGTGAGTATTAAGAACCTTTTTAATTTGTTCAACTAAGGTATTTTTCAAAGATATACCTTCTGCTAGGAGATCATATATGATGACTTGCAACTCCTGCACTTGAGAGACAACCGACTTTCTATCTATCATTTTAAAGTCCAGGAACCGTGCAGCAAGGAATTTCTTAATTCCCGCATCCTCTATTTTATATTTTCATTCAAGTGCCCCCCACAATTCCTTCGATGTATTAGTTCCAATGTAAACATTGTAGAGGTCGTCTTGGAGACCACTAGAATATAATTCCTGCAAAGAAAGTCTGAATGTTTCCAAGCTTCTATAATTACAAAACGCTCTTTGTTCGAGGTTCCTTCGGGCAACTCAGGAGCGTCTTCGCTAGTGAACCGTTGCAGACACAAAGTAGTGAGGTAAAAGAACATCTTTTGCTGCCATCGCTTAAAGTCAATGCCCGTAAATTTTCTGGGCTTCTCCACCAGTGCCATTGTAGGCGGAGCATTTGTGCGACTTGATGTGGCAATATTAGTTTCCCCCACAGACGTTGCCGCATCTTGCATTTGACTATCTCTTGTCATTTTTCCTGTCACCACAAGACAAAAAATACTTAGTATTTTCAGAAGACTACTTATAAAGTTAAGCAACCTTAAACTTTTCTTCTTGTTTCTAGTTGACAATGAAGTTTTTATGACTTTCAATTGTCAACCGAATGATCTTTAACTTGTGATGAAGTTTTTATGACTTCAAATCACTAGTTAAGTTCAGGCGGAGTAGAAAGTTAAAACTTTAATCTCCAAAACAAGCAATACAGATTCTGTAATAATAGCTTATTTCCTTAAGATTGTTATTTCCTTCTACGGGTACGCAGAATCTGTATATGTAGAACAACAACTTCAACTTTAGTTCTATGTTTAAAAATAAGAACACAATGAAGTACAGTAAATACCCTCAACACAAGATCAAAGTGATCTTTCTAAGAGGTGTATTTGAATTTTAGAAATAAAGATGAAAACAGAAATGGCCAAGTCGCCCGAATTCACGGACTTTCCTTAAGGAAATAATTTCCCCCACTGTACCCGAGGTTGCGGAATTTTCCTCTCAGGATAAAATGACCAAACAAACCAATTGTAGTGGTACCTCAAACAACTGGAATATCTTCGAATGCACAGAACATTTTTATTGATCACACAGAGTAATTTTGAAGTCAGGAAGAATTTTGTATTCTGAAAATTTCGTATCTAAACCTGTGAATAAAAGCAGGTTTATATATCCATAACATGCCTCTTTCAAAAGGTGGCATTAGTTAAATTAAATGGTGTGTCTTTTCTGAAAATTCATGTCCGTTCATCCAAAGAACATGTCTTTTCTTGAACAGGCATACCAGTTCACGAAACAGTGTACCAGTTCACGAAACAGTGGCACCAGTTCGATGAAGTATTGCATCAGTTTGAAACACTGTTTTGAATTCTGTATGCATGTATAAATGGAGGTTTGAAACACTGTAGGAAAAAGAAAAAAATTACTGTGTTTGCATTTTTCCTTTGGTATTTTTCGGAATTCAAATTAAATTTGTCCAAAAAGATAGATCTCATCGATCGATCATTTGACAAATCCGAAGCCGAAGCCGAAGCTGAGCGAGCGACGACGACAACGGCGCGAGGCATCTCTATTTTCTTGCCTCACTTATCATGTGGAGTAAGTTTTCATTATTACAAACACTCCAAAGTTCCCTTCTCCCACCAATGTGGGAGACTTAGTGAACTTTTCAATTTTGAGAGTACAATTTCCAAATCGGTGTCTTCTTCCCTCCACCATTTTTTTCTCCATTTTCCATTCACACTTTCTTCACACTTTGAACCCAACAATCAAACACAGACCCCCAAAAGTAAGAAAATCCACATATTTAGAACAATTCAAGGTAAAAATTGGGTTGCTCCTAAAGAGACTAGAGTAGAATTAAGATGGAAAAATAATCATATTGTTATTAATCGTATGACAACAATGTAAAGAGTTTGTACAAGTCCTATATTAACAAGGATAGACTTGAAAGTTACAACAAATTCCTAATATTTAGGAACTACAAAATAAGAACTCTACAACAAGGTGTTTAGTAATTATCCGTTATTACGCTCCCGCAAGTTGAAAAAAAGTGCTTGACAAAAGAGGCTTTTGAAAGTGGTTTGGTGAGTATATCTTCCATTTGATCAGCCTAGTGAAGGTATTGAACTGCGATATCCTTGTTTTGAACTTATTCACAAACAAAGTGAAAATCAATGACAATATATTTCATCTAACTATGAAACACTGAGTTGACAAAAACATAGGTGATGCTAACATTAAAAAAATATTTGTGAAATGACTGAAATACAAAATTGAAGCTCATGGAGTAAACTTGTTAGCCAATTGATCTCAGAAACAATAGCTACAATAGCCAGATATTCTACTTCTGTGAAGGAACAGGAGATAAATCTTTTCTTTTTAGAGGACCGTGATATTAAAGAGCTGCCAAGATAAACAACACAACTTATGGTGGAGTTTCGGTCAAGAGGATCTCCAGCGATGATTATGTTTTTGTCCAATTTGGAGGACAAATGAAGATGTTTAGGGTAGATACCCAAGAAGACGTTTCATGATTATCCAATGAGATATGAGGGCTGGTGCATGAACTGTGAGAGTTTGTTGACAGCAAATGCTATGTTCGAACGTGTAAAACAGAGGTAATGAAATTTACCAATGATCCACCTATAAAGAAAGCCATCAACTAGAGAATCTTCAGCAGACTCTAAAAAAATTATAGCAGAATCCATTGATGTTGGAACATCCTTGCAATTTTTCATATTAGCTTCCTGCAAAAAAATTTGTAATGTATTTCTGCTGAGACAACAGAAGATCAATAGGATAAGAAAAGACTTGAACACCAAGAGAATAATGAAGTGGACCAAGATACTTCAGTGAGAATTGGATTGCAAGATTATCAATAATGTTTTCAACTCTACGAATCTAATTACCCATATCAATTATGTCATCAACATATTCTAGGACATAAATAATAAACTCAAAATTATGTAGGATGAATAATGAAGAACCAGATCGGGACTTAATAAACTCCAAAGTAACTAAATAATATTCGAGTTCAATGTACCAAGTCCTAAGGGCCTGGTTGAGTCCATAAGTAGCCTTTTCGGCTTGCAAACATGTGCCGGATGTGCAGAAGATCCAAAATTGGTTGGTTGGCGTATATAGCCTTCCTCATCAAGATGGCATTGCAGGAAGGCATTATTTATATCAAGTTGACGAATGGTCCAACTTTGTTGAGTTGCAATCGTAAGAACAATACGAACAGTTACAGGCTTAACCACGAGGCTAAAAGTGCATTGAAAATTAAGGTCAGGTCATTATGTGAATCCTTTAGCAACCAAATGAGCTTTGAATATATCAACAGAACCCATCAAAATGATATTTAACCCAAAAAAATTCACTTACAATCCACCACATTTTTTGAAGGATCACATGGTACCAACTCTTATGTTTGATTTTGAATAAGGCATCAAATTTATTTTTCATAGCTTCACGCCAGTTTGGGACTTGTTGAGATTGCTTAAAGGTTATAGGTAGGGAGAAAGTGATTTGAACAATAGTATGGAATTGTTTAGGCTTAAGGATATTCGTCTTAGATCAAGTAATATGTTATGAATGGGAATTAATGTAGAGCTAGGGCCAACAAGAGAAGATTGTGGGGCCACAAGAAGTTGGACAAGTGACGAGGAAAAGGGTTATACCACAGGGTTCTGGGTAAAAGGTCTAGTGGACTTATTTTGACTCTAGTAAGTGATTACTGTGGATTGCCCTGCACGTTTAAATAGGAAAAAAATGAATTGGTGAGACCAAAATATTTGGTTGAGGTGAATTGCGGCTGAAAACTGAATTTTATATAGTGAGGGGAGGGAGCAGTAGAGATGTTGGAGAAGGATAAGAAGTATCATTCAAGGGAAAAATTGAATTACCTTAGATAGTGGTACTTGTTGGGGCAGAGGAAATGGATGAATGTGTGTCCACGGGTTGCTGCACAATGTGAGTAGGAAGCTCATAAGAATCATTAAAACTTTGAGTATTATCTTGTGGCTATTGTTCAGCTGAACAAATTTTTCAAGATATGTTTTTATTTTGTGTATTTTTTAAATGGGAAAAAATATTTTCAAAAGGTAACTAATTTTTTGAAAATAAGACATAACAAGATAAACATCTATTGAAGTTAAAGGATCAAAATATTGATGGCAATAATGTTTACTCAAAAATCATAAATAAACACACGGTGTCGAATGGGGCTCTAATTTGTTTTTGACATATGGTTTGAGCCATGGATAATACAAGAAACAAAATACTTTAATGGAGTCATACGTGGGCATATTTTGAAATAAAATTTCAAAAGGGACTTTTATACTGAAGATTGGGTGTAGTTAGCCTATTTAGAAGATAAACATCCTGATGACAGGAAAAACTCTAAAAGTGTGAGGGTAAAAACGCTTGATGCAACAAGGCTCTAGCAGTTTCAATAACATTGCTGGTGTTGTCGTTCGACTAAAGTTGATACAATATCAAGTCCATAATGCAAGAATCCAGCAAGAACAACAAGATGTACAAACTAACACCAAAAACAATAAATTCAACAACAAGTGCCAGTGAATCAAAATAGGCCACACATGGCTTCACTACGCTTTAAGAATCACATTTGTATAACAAGATGATGAAGTTTTCAACAAGAACCAGCAAGTTAACAAGGTGCTAGTGAATCGAAATAGCCCCACACAGCTTCACTAGACTTCAAGATTACAAAACACAATCTTAACAAGATTATAAGAAGATAGTAACTTGACATGTAATATTCAAGAGTCTAAGAACCCTAACAACAAGAGAGGACCCTAAGACTAAAGAATATTAACACCAAAGTTCATACTTGGACCAAGAGGAACTCTATGACCTCAAGATCCTTGTTTCTAGCCAAGATACAACACAAGTATCACTCTACTTGTGAGTTTTCAGATTTGGGGCTTCTTCAATTAAAGAGTGAGAAGTTCCTCAATATTACAAGTGTTTATGTATCAAAATATTATGAAAGAACTAGCTACCAAATAACCCTAATATTGTCTATTTATATTACACCATAAATAAAGGACAAATGACCAGATTGCCCTTTCCATGGGGTGGCCTTGGAGTGTAAGTTTATTACACTTCAAGGCCCCTCTTCACACTTAAAAATATTTAGACCATTAGGTGTATCAATCACCAACTCACAAATGGCCATTTGCATGAACAAGGCTTGGAGTTTTTGTAATTCCCGAGCTTGGCTACGTGTGAATGGTCGTGAACTTGTTGGACAGCTTGCTATACCCGTATTATCCTCTCCATATTGAGAGGAATTTGACCTCAAATTTGGTATTTGGTCATCTTCAACCATATCCACGAGAGAAAGATCACACACGTTGAAAGTGTTGTGCACTTGATATTCCGATGGAAGGTCAATCTTGTAGGCGTTGTCATTGATTTTCTCAAGTACTTGGAATGGACCATCGCCCCTCGGCATCAATTTGGACTTTCTTTGAGATAGAAACCGATCCTTTTGAAGATTCACCCACACCCAATCTCCCGGTTCAAGAATGAGTTTCTTTTTTCCCTTGTTGGCCCTCCTTGCAATTTCTTGATTTTTCTTCTCAAGTCGAAACCGCACTTTCTAATGTAACTTCTTCATAGAATCTTCCCACTTGCTTCCATCTAAGCTAATCATGATATCACTTGGCAAAGGGGTTAAATCCAAAGGGGTAAGGGGGTTGAGGCCGTATACACACTCAAAGGAAGTCATTCCCGTACTTAAGTGTATGACACGGTTATAGACAAACTCAATCAATGGTAAGTGCTCCTCTCAAGAAGTCATTTTTACCTTAAACATGGAATGTAGCATAGCACCCAAAGTCCTATTTACTACTTCTGTTTGGCCATCGATTTGTGGGTGACAAGATGGAGAGAACAACAACTTGGAACCAAGCCTACCCCACATGGACTTCCAAAAGTGACTTAGGAACTTAGAGTCCCTATCACTCATAATGGTCCTCAGAACTCCACGCAATTTGACAACATTATCAACAAATAAAGTGGCCACGCTAGGTGTGTCATCATATTTATAGCAAGGAATAAAGTGCGCTATCTTAGAAAATTGATCGACTACAACAAAGATACTATTCTGGCCTCGTCTAGTCCTTGGCAGCCCCAACACGAAATCCATAGATATATCAAGTCAATGATGTAGAGGGGTGGGCAGCGGGTGTACAACCCATGAGGTAGGAGCCGAGATTTGGCTCATTTGCATTCTACACATTGGCCGCAAATCCTAACCACAACCTTGTGCATTCTTTGCCAATAGAATTGCTCCTCTAATATTCCGAGGGTCTTTTCGACCCCAAAATGACCCATTAGACCGCCATCATGTGTTTCCTTCACAAACAACTCTCTCCAAGAGCTAGAGGGTACACACAATTGTCTACCTTTAAATAAGTAACCTTCAAACTTGGCATAGGGATTTGAACCCCTAGCCGAATCCCACTTGTCCCTACCCAATTCTTCACGTTCCCTAAAGATAGGAGCAAAGTGAGGGTCCTCGGGATACAATCCTCTTAAGCTCTCAAAACCCATCAATTTTGATGACAAAGTGGACACAAGAACATGTTTTCTAGACAAGGCATCGGCTACTACTTTGTCCTTACCCTTCTTGTATTGGATAACATAAGGGAAGGTCTCAAGAAACTCAATCCATTTGGCATGCCGTTTGTTAAACTTGTTTTGTGCCCAAAGATGCTTTAAGGATTCATGGTCTGTTCGGATCACGAACTCCTTAGGCCATAAGTAGTGTTGCCAAGTGGCCACGGCTCTAATCAAGGCATACAACTCTAAATCATACGTGGAGTAGTTTAGAGTTGCTCTTTTAAGCTTTTCGCTAAAGTGACCAATGGGTTTTAAACTTTGCATCAAAACAGCCCCTATGCCTACTTCACTCGCATTGCACTCGACTTCAAATGTATTATCAAAGTTGGGCAATTGTAACAAAGGCGCGGAGATGAGCATAGCTTTCAAAGCTTCAAAATCCTTAGCTTGCTCGTCACCCCACTTGAAGGGTTGATCATTCCGAATGACCTCGGTCAAGGGGGCGGCTATGGTGCTAAATCCTTTGACAAACCTTTTATAAAAACTAGCCAACCCATGGAAGCTTCTTACTTCTCCAACGGTTTGTGGGATTGGCTAATTTTTTATAGCGTTTATCTTGGATTCATCCACTTCGACTCCTCTTGAACTAACAACAAAACCCAAGAAAACAACTTCATTAACACTAAAGGAGCATTTTTCCAGATTTGCGTACAGTTTTTCCTTTCTAAGGACATCAAACACACATTGTAAATGCATCACATGCTCATCTAAAGACTTGCTATAAACCAAGACATCATCAAAATAGACAACAACAAACTTTTCAATAAATGGCTTCATCACATGATTCATTAGCCTCATAAAAGTACTTGGAGTATTTGTCATTCCGAATGGCATAACCATCCATTCATAGAGACCAAACTTGGTCTTGAAGGCGGTTTTTCATTCATCACCGGGTTGCATTCTTATTTGATGATAGCCACTCCTTAAATCAATCTTGGAAAATAAACACGAACCATTCAATTCATCAAGCATATCATCTAACCTAGGGATAGGGCGATGATATTTTACCGTAATCTTATTGATGGCTTAGTTGTCCAAACACATACGCCATGTTCTGTCTTTCGTAGGCATTAGTAGCACCGGAACCGCACACAGATCATGCTCTCCTTGATATACCCTTTGTTAAGGAGTTCATCAACTTGACGTTGCAATTCCTTGGTGTCCGTAGGGTTGCTTCTATAAGCTGGCTTATTTGGCCATTGTGAGCCCGACACAAAGTCAATTTAGTGCCCAATTCCCTGAAGTAGAGGCAATCCTTGCAGAAGTTCTTCGGGAAATACATCTTCATAATCCTGCAACACACAAGAAATCAAAGGAGAAATGGAAGAATTAGTGGGGTTAGTGCTAAAAAATAAGCCAAAATTAACATAGGCATGTCCTCATCATGATCCATGAAGAGTTCCTTCTTTCTAACCAACATCACCATGTTTTCCTTCCCCTTTGATATTGAGGCAGCCTCGGATACCCCTACTGCCCCACCTACGGGTCCCTGTCTTTTTTCTTTCTTTTTAGATTTTTTTCCCTTTTCCTTCAATTCTCTCATCTTTTGATGCCACTCATTTACTTGGGAAGGCAAAAGAGATTGAAGTGTGACCTTTCAGCCATCCTTCTCAAGTGTATATCGATTAGACCTCCCATCGTGTTTGGTAGACCTATCATATTGCTGAGGTCTACCTAACAACAGGTAACACACTTGCATTGGTATCACATCACAAAGCACTTCATCGTGGTAGTTTCCTACCTTAAACTGTATCACACATTGCCTTGTGACCTTTAATTCACCACATTCATTCAACTATTGCAACTTGTAAGGACTAGTGTGCGGTATAGTTGGCAACTTCAAAAATTGTACCATAGCCACACTAACAACATTTGCACAACTATCACTATCGATCACCAAAGTGCACAGACTCCCCTTTACAAGACATTTAGTATGGAATAGATTTTCCCTTTGACTTGGGTCATCTATTGCCTTACTAATCATGACGCGCCTAACTACAAAGTTTGTAACCACACACTCCCCTTCTTGCGGATAAACATCTTCACCAACATCATCATCATCATCATGTGGTCTATTCTCGGGTTCCTCAGGCTCGGCCTCATCCTTCCCTTTTTCAAGACCCACCTCTTCACCAAGGTAATATAATCTCCCTTCCCATAGAATCACGTTGTGTTGGTTTGGACATTCATTGGCTTTATGTCCCCAACCTTGGCACTTGAAACACTGGAATCCCTTTGGGTTAGGATACTTATGAACTTCTTGCTTTGGAGGAATTTTGTGGACTGTTTTGGGCTCGGGCAGCCTTGTAGTGGCGGTTTGGTCCTTGTTTTTGGGCCAACCCGAAGAGGAATGAGCCATTTCCTTGCTTCTAGGCCAACCCGAGGTGGATTTTCCCTTGGCCTTGAATGAAGACCTCTCTTTAAGCTCCCTTTCAATCTCAAGAGCCGCTTGAAAAATACCTTCAACAGTATCAAACTTGTGAAGTGTTAAATGAGAGGAGATCTCTTTGTTCTATCCACATTTGAACTGGATGATGTCATGACTGATTTGTTCCCCACGATGATCAAGCTTCAACATGAGTTGTTGAAACTCATCATAATACGTCATCACACTTTTGTTGCCTTGACAGAAGTTGTACAATCTAGCAAGAAACTCATGGCGATAACTCTCGGGAAGGTACCGTTGTCTCATCAAGTACCTCAACCAAAACCAAGGTGATGGCTGCCCATCAACTAATTCATTACCAAACCGCTTGACGTACTCCCACCAAGTGTTAGCATAACCCTCAAAATGAGCTATGGCATAACAATTTTTCTTTTCTTCTGAGATATCATTAACCTGGAAAACTTTGTCACAAGATGATTCCCAAGCTAAGTAGACCTCGGGGTCACTTTCACCTTTAAATATTGGTAGGCTCAACTTGATGATGTTGATGCCTACATCTCTCTTTTAGTGTCGGTTTTCCCTTTCTCCATACCCTCGATATCTTCTTTGATCTTCACCACCTCTCTCATCTCCTCCTCTCTAATGTAAGCATCCTCAAAGGCTCTATATCCTTCATATCCCTCTCTACCATATTCCTCAAAGTGGGCTGGACGATTTTGGACGTTTTGAACTTGATTTGGAGGAATTGGATTTTGTGGAGGTGGTGGTCTTTGGTTTAATGGAGCTTGGAAGGGAGGGTTCGAATTTAGCGGAGTTACTTGACATCCAAGTCCCTCTTGTGGAACTTGAGGAGTTTGGAAATGTATTGGTCTAGTGGGGTTATGGTTTGGAGGGAAAGGAGTGGTTTGGCTTGCAGCATTTAGTGGAGCTTGGGGTGGATTTAGCATTTGGTGCACTATTTTGGGAGTGATGGTTGCGAATGAAGTTCTATCGTACCCACTTGAAGAAACATGTAGAGGAGTGGAAGGGCGAGAGTTCCTTTGACTCTCCACTTGTTCTAATCTCCCACTAATAACCGACACATCTGCCTTTATTGTTGTCAAATCCCCTCTCACAGCTCTAACTTCCGTATTCAACCTTTCAAGTGTTCGGGTAACGACCTCAAGAGTGGCCCTAATAGAGTCAAGAGAATTAGTATCCATATTTTGGGATGTAGTCCCTTCCATTGTCAAGGTATTACCTACAAAATCAGCAAACAAGTTAGTGAAAAAAAATCCTCTCATCCTTACACTCTTTGGATCACCTTACACTTTAGTTCCACAAGTGTTGTAGATTGGCTCGTAACCTGTGAATCCTTAAGGTATGAGTAAGCTCTTATCCAAAATGGATTCTTTTTTGAAGACTCAAAGAATTATCGTCAGACTAGAACCAAGAAGTAGCAACGTATTCAAAATATAAAAGCACCCAAGTAATCGTTGACACGAACAAACGGATTCAAATGACTAATTGACAACCTAGTAGGAATGTACTAGTTTGTTAATTAGTTCTAGAACCAAGTAAGGAAACCAATAATCAACAATGAAAAACTATAAAATATCCAAATTTGAGCTTATTAGTAATGTGGCAGTAGCAATGGTGACGTGGCAGTTGTAATTGGTCTTGGTCCCACACAACAATTTTTTGGTCACAAATCTGAAATTTCAATAGTCACACAACTTGTAATGGATGACAATTGGTTTTGGAAGGAAAGTAAAAGTCTTGTAATCTTTTTCACTTTTCAAACTCAAAAAGGTGAGATTTGACTATACTAATCCCACAAAACAAGGTCCCTTGATTTAAGGAAAAGTGGTTGTCAAGTCTAGGAAGTGTTGTATGCAAGTCTTCTCACCAACAACTTTATAACTCCTGTGTTACAACCTTTTGGATCTATTTTACACCTTTGTTGTTTTAAGTTGTAAGAATAGATGAAGAACAAGATGAACACCACAACAACCTTCAAGAGCACAAGATCAACTTCTTCAAGAACACAACACAAAACCACCAATTGTCATCAACAAGGTACAACCTACGGCCCACTTCAAGTTACCACAACAATGGTCAATATTATAAGCTCAACTTTAGATATAGACACTTTTAGTGTTGGTGAGAAAGAACCAACACTAGAAACACACTAAACAAGTAAAATAACACCTAGATCTAAACATACAAACACCAATCTTGGCCAAGACAACAAGATGGACAGATTTCTCTTTTTCTTTTTCTAGAATTTTTAGATTTCAACAATTTTTTTTTAACCAGCCTTGCTTTGATACCAAATGATACAATATCAAGTCCACAATGCAAGAATCCAGCAGGAACAACAAGATGAACAAATTAATACCAAAAACAACAAGTTGAACAACAAGTGCTAGTGAATCGAAATAGGTCACACACGGCTTCACTGGGCTTTAAGAATCACATTTTTAGAACAAGATGATGAAGTTTTCAACAAGAACCAGCAAGTTAACAAGGTGCTAGTGAATCGAAATAGCCCCACACGGCTTCACTAGACTTCAAGATTACAAAACATAATCTTAACAAGATTACAAGAAGATAGTAACTTGACATGTAATATTCAAGAGTCTAAGAACCCTAACAAAAAGAGAGGACCCTAAGACTAAATAATATTAACACCAAGTTCTTACTTGGACCAAGAGGAACTCTATGACCTCAAGATCCTTGTTTCTAGCCAAGATACAACACAAGTATCACTCTACTTGTGAGTTTTTAGATTTGGGGCTTCTCCAATGGAAGAGTGAGAAGTTCCTCAACATTTTTATGTGTGAAAATATTATGAAAGAACAAGCTTCCAAATAACCCTAATATTGTCTATTTATATTACACCATAAAT
>NW_025820303.1:393108-478796 GCF_002878395.1 Capsicum annuum
ACCTCAAGATCCTTGTTTCTAGCCAAGATACAACACAAGTATCACTCTACTTGTGAGTTTTTAGATTTGGGGCTTCTCCAATGGAAGAGTGAGAAGTTCCTCAATATTACAAGTGTTTATGTTTCAAAATATTATGAAAGAACTAGCTGCCAAATAACCCTAATATTGTCTATTAATATTACACCATAAATGAAGGAGAAATGACCAGATTGCCCTTTCCATGGGGTGGCCTTGGAGTGTAAGTTTATTACACTTCAAGGCCCCTCTTCATGGATAAAAGTATTTAGACCATTAGGTGGATCAATCACCAACTCACAAACGGCCATTTGCATGAACAAGGCTTAAAGTTTTTGTAACTCCTGAGCTTGGCTACGTGTGAATGGTCGTGAACTTATTGGACAGCTTGCTACACCCGTATCAAAAGCAACTCTCTGTGAAGTACATGGGGGTGACACTAAGTGCTCTATGTCATGTGTTTTGAGATACGACTCCAGACTCTGAAATTCACCACCACCATCAGTGTAAAAAGATTGAATTTTGGTGTTGAATTTGCATTTAAGCAATGGATGCATATTTTGGAAAACTTTCAAAGTTTTATTTTTTAATTTTAAAGTGAATAACCACATTTATTTTGAAAATTGATGAACAAATAACACATAAAATCTTTTTTTATCAATTGACAAGACTAGAGATGGACCCCATAAATTGCTATAAAGGATTTGTAGGAGCTTATTACTTCGCAATGAATTTTCTGAGAAAGTCAATTTGTGCATTTTATTTGAAGAACAAGAATTACAAATGGAGCTAGCTTTAGGATCTGAAACAAGAAGGGAAAAATTATTCAAGATAGTATTTAAAATGCAGCGATTAAGATGGTCTAAACGTCGATGCCACAGGTGAATTGAAACAGCCACATTGCATTGAGGAGAACGATATGTACAACCTGGTGGCCACTCATATAACCCACATTTATTCTGCCCACGAACAAGAGACGCCCCCGTACTCAGATTCTTCACGAGATAATGAAAAGGAAAAATTCAATAAAGGGATGATTATCACGATAAAACTTAGAAACAGAAATAAGATTATTTTTCATGACAGGGAAGCACAAGATATTGAGAAGTTTGAAATGATGATTTGATGTACTCATATTGCGTTACCGGTATGGGATATTGAAATGGTGTGACCATTGCCCATAGTTATCTCTTCGGTGTTGTGGTAGTCATGTATAGTGGCTAGGCTTTGAGTATCATATGCAATATGATGAGTGGCTCCACTATTCATGATCTAATGGGTTTGTTGAGAAGAAAAATGAGCAGCAAAGTTTGTCTAGTTTTGCAGATGGTTATGTGGTTGCAATCTTTAGACTTTAGCAGAATGACCTACGTGATCACATAATAGGCAGCGAAGGTTTTTGTCAAAGGGTTGCTGGTTGTTTCTTTATGGGTGTTGTCTTTGTCATTACTGATTGTTGGCAGGAGTTTTCATAGCTGGACGACGGTTGTTGGGATGATTATTGTTACCTTGGCAAGAAGGAGTTGAGCTTATCTTTTGTGCTACAACAGTTGTAATAGGAGTTGATAGTGGCTTCATGTCCTCCTCATGTTATAGGAAAAGTTCATAATTTAGGAGTTTTTCATAAAGCTCTTCATATGAAATAATAGAATCGCGAGAATAAATTGCAGCAAAGAGTTCTAGGATTCAAATTCAAGGCCACTAAGGATTTTCACGATGAATTTTGGGTTTGATACCGATGAACCAGCAATTACAAGTTCATCACAAAGTGAGCAAACTTGATGAAGATAATCCTGGACGAGGTTCTTTAGTGAGGCCGGCCAATCGGTCCCACAAGCTAAAAAAATTTCTTTGAGATTTGTTTGCATATGTATTATGCGAAACATCCTTGACAGTTTTGGGGGAGACTGCAATAATAATGGATGTAAGCGTAGGATCGACAGAGGCCAAGATAGCATCTTAAATCAGCTGATTTTGGCAATACCAAGGAACGAACTCAGGGTTATCAACATCTTGATTGTTTTGACAGATGGTGCGAGTGGAGGCAGGGATGGAACTATCGAGATGATCATAAAGATTGTGACCACGCATAAGCATTGAAACTTGAGCTTTCCACAAGGAAAAATTGTGACTGTCGTTAATTTTATGGGCAGTTAGGTAACTGGATTGAATTGAAAAATAGTGATGGCATCATTGATTCCATCGGCATTGGTCACAGAAATCTTAGAGACAATTTGTGCAAGTAAGCAGGAAAAAAAAATCAGAAAGGATCAGCCTATAAGAGTTTAGATTTGCCCTAATACCATAAAGAGACGAGAGTAGAAGATGAAAAAATAATTGTATTGTTATTAATAGTTTGACAATTATTTAAAGAGTGTGTACAAGAATATCAACAAGATAGACTTGAAAGTTGCAACAAATTGCTAATATTTAGAAACTACAAAATAAGAACTCCACAATAACAAGATGTCTAGTAATCATCCGTCATTATTTCCCCCAACAAAGCAGGATAAAGTTGAACTAAAAGATCTCGGTTCAAGTGTCACTTTTATTCTAAATAATCAATAGTCCGTACATTGGCTTTATATAATCAGCCGCAGGAACAATACAAGTTCTTCATTACTTCCCCATAATCAGTACATAAGCTTAAAAAATGTTTTTCTTATGTGATTAAAAATATCATGATTAGACTCGATGGACAGAATAATCAGTTCATTCTCAATTAAGTTCTTTTACTTTAATTTTTCTTTTTCCATCTTTTATTTTTTTGGTGTGGGGGGGGGGGGGGGGGGGTTTCTCAATCCAATATAAAATATTACACCATGTAATGCTATATACAACACTATGCAATATTTATATATGGGAAAGCATTGTACATGATACATCAATCTTGTATAAAAGCGTATAACAGTATATAAAAAGTGTCTATACACAAATATGGGCTAAACCGAACATAGCATCATATAATATTTATATTGGATTACGTGGCGTAAATATTTTCTCCCAATAGACGACGGAGCATAATCTTCCCCCTTCATTTTATAATTACTAGCGACAACAACATAACCATTTTTTCACTCCACTACTTCTACTGATACTCCTCTCTTTTTTGCTGTATCGTGGAGTGTCTGCAGCCCATATTCCTTTTCTGTACGTCATTTTACCCACAAAAACACAACAGAAGAAAAAGAAAATATTGAAATTGGACATAAAAATAAAATTAAAAAAATTAGTATGTAAATCAAGTTTTAGTATGGAAAACTTTTTAAAATCAAATAAACTCATGGTCTCAAACAATAATGGTATTGTTTTCGACAACAATACACTTAGTGTAATCCCAACGGTAAGGGTCTGGAAAGAGTGATGTATACACAACCTTACCACTAACTTTAGAGGTTGTTTCTGATCCCCCACCCCAGCCCCTCCTCAAGTAAAGCATGTCAAATCAAGTATGGAAAGGAAATACAATAATGCAGAAGCCATGACCCAAGATGGGGAAATAAAGAACATTTTGTTCCAACCATAAGCCCAAGCTGATTGAATAGTATCAGCACTTTCATGAATTCCCTTTTCACACCATTTTCTACTTTGCTTAAATCCAATTGCTGTATAAAGATACAAGAGCTGGATTCAGGATCCCCCTAGTTTTGCAGTTTGCAGGAGATCTCTTCCCTTTCCATCCCTTTGAAGTTGTAGCGTATCAGATATCTTTACCATAATGAATATGAAACAAGAACCAGACTTTGAACACAAAATTGAGTGAATGTTATAACAGGAACTCGAAGGAATTGACTGAATGGTTATACTCCACTACTTTTGCCGAGAGCTTGCACACACCTTGACTACTACTAAACCAGGTACCTGCTACCTATGGTGCTTGAACTCTTCAAAAAATGCTAATGGATGCGTGTCAGGATCCTCAAAAAGTAATGCACTTTTGGAGGATCCAACACAGGTGCAGCAAAATTTTGGAGAATCCAAGCAACATAGCCTGCTACCTCCACCATCACTACAGGCACCGAGTAACTATGCCCTACCAAAAAGCTTAAGAGATGGGAAGAAACCCGTCACTGGAACAAATCAAACCTGGGATCGAAAAACAACATCAAGATCACTTGATTCACCCCCCACCCACACACTAATAAAAAGTTGGAAAAGCTTCCTTCTACAACAAAGAAAGAAGACTTCCCTGTAATCATGAAATACATTTGTCATAACTACAACCAGAAACTCCTCCATATATACCGATGTTCGACCTTGTAATGCACCAAATATCTGCTCTAAACATTCACAAAGCTGCATGGTGGTCGAGGCGAAACCAAAAGCAAAAAACTAAGAACAGATACTCTTGCTAAGGGTGTTGAAAGTATCATCTTACAAGTTGTGTGTGTCAAAAGTAAAACAGAAACCAAGTTGTATAACTGATAGATGACCTATGTACACTTAAGATTTGAGGTTTTTAGAGGAAGTTGAGGAACCAAGTTAATGCAAAAATCAGAAGAGTACAAAACACACATAAGCATAGGCAAGAATGTGGAATATCAACAAAATTAGTCACTTAGAATACAAAACAAAAAAGTTTGACACGTCATAGTTTCAAAATGCTGAATTCAGGAGAAATTACTAGAAGGTGCTAGCAACCCAAACTACTAAGACAAGGAATAGGGCAAACAGGATATACTGGAAAACAGCACTACATAACCATGTGAATAGGAAAATAGGCAAGCACCAAGACAAAGGTAATAACACAAAGAGCACATCCTAATTTGGAATAGAAATCTCACAAACTTATCCGCCCTGTTTCCTTCTCTTTTGTATTTTTACTTCTAAAGATTATGTTGGATTGATCAGTTCTCACTTGGCCATCATAACCTTGACGAACTCCTCGTAGTTGATCTGCCCATCGCCATCCACATCAGCTTCACGAATCATCTCATCAACCTCTTCATCTGTAAGCTTCTCTCCTAGGTTTGTCATGACATGACGAAGCTCAGCTGCGGAGATGAATCCATTCTGATCCTTGTCAAACACTCTGAAAGCTTCCTTGAGCTCCTCCTCGGAATCAGTGTCCTTCATCTTGCGAGCCATCAGGTTAAGGAACTCTGGGAAATCAATGGTCCCATTTCCATCAGCATCAACTTCATTGATCATGTCTTGAAGCTCAGCCTCGGTTGGGTTCTGCCCCAAAGACCGCATAACAGTTCCAAGTTCCTTAGTTGTGATGCAACCTGCAGCATATTAGGAAATAATTATTGAACATTTGTAGGCCTGTAGCCATCATGCTAACTGCTTAAAACTTACTGCTTTTCCCTTATTTCTCTATTCTGGAGAAACAAGTTTAACATAAGACTTAAGACTGTCTGTTCTTACATGATGAGAATAAATCAACAGAATCCGAAAGAATCACAGATTTCCATCAGAAAGACTGAAACCAATGAATAATGTTCAAACAAAGCATGTGAACAAATAACTAAGGGCGCTAATCACCTCAATCTGTCTACAAAGGAAAAAGAACTATATTTCTAAAGAGAATGCAAGCATGAAGATTCCTTTGGCTGGAATATTATCTTCAGATGCAAATCACGTCAGAAAGCATCTCTCCTTTATCCCTCTTTACTGATCTACTCAACTTGCCAAAAAAATCACAAAAGGAAATGTCGTTCTTGCTGAAATAGTAGCACATTCACCTTAATCTGAGGAGGAGGCTGGTTTAGGATCGGACAGCTCATCCTCAGAATCTGAAAAGAAAATGTAAATAGAACAAAATCACTTTGTTTAAATGATATACCTAGACTAAATAGGTTTAGGTGATGTCATGATAAACAAGTATATGTGTACCCAAGGGTGTGGCCCAGTGGTTAATGTAGTAGCATAAGAACCATGAGGTCTCAGGTTCAAGCGCCAATGGAGCAAAAATACTAGGTGATTTCTCTCCGTCTGTCCATGCCTTTGTATTTCTCGAGGTGAGGCTGAGACGGATAGTGTCTATTTCGGAAAACCAGTTTGGATTTATGCCTGGCCGCTCGACGACGGAGGCAATTCACTTGGTGCGGAGGTTGGTGGAACAGTATAGGGAAAGGAAGAAGGACCTGCACATGGTGTTTATCGACCTGGAGAAGGCTTACGACAAAGTTCCCAGGGAGGTGCTTTGGAGATGCTTGGAGGTGAGTGGAGTACCACTGGCATATATCAGAGCAATTAAGGATATGTATGATGGAGCGAAAACTCAGGTGAGGACGGCGGGAGGAGACTCAGAGCATTTCACTGTCTTGACAGGATTGCATCAGGGATCTACTCTTAGTCTCTTCTTGTTTGCGTTGGTGATGGATGTGTTGACGCGGCGTATTCAAGGGGAGGTGCCTTGGTGTATGCTTTTTGCAGACGATGTAGTTCTGATAGATGAGACTCGAGGGGGTGTGAATGACAAATTAGAGGTGTGGAGACAAACTCTTGAGTCTAAAGGGTTCAGGGTGAGCAGAAGCAAGACAGAGTATGTGGAATGCAAGTTTAATGACGTGAGGCGGGAGAATGAGGTAGTAGTGAAGCTGGAATCACAGGAGGTAGGTAAGAGGGATAGTTTCAAGTATCTCGGGTCCGTGATCCAGAGTAACGGTGAGATTGACAAGGATGTCTCGCACCGTATTGGGGCGGGATGGATGAAGTGGAAGCTCGCGTCGGGGGTGTTGTGTGATAAGAAGGTGCCGCCCAAGCTGAAAGGCAAATTCTACAGGGTGGTAGTCCGTCCGGCCATGTTGTATGGAGCGGAGTGTTGGCCAGTTAAGAACTCCCACATCCAAAAAATGAAGGTGGCAGAAATACGGATGCTGCGCTGGATGTGTGGGCTGACTAGAGGGGATAGAGTTCGGAATGAGACTATCCGGGAGAAGGTTGGTGTGACTCCAGTGAAGTGCAAGATGCGGGAAGCCCGATTGAGATGGTTCGGACACGTGAAGAGGAGGGGCATGGATGCCCCGGTTCGTAGGTGTGAGAGGCTAGCGTTGGATGGTTTTAGGCGGGGTAGGGGTAGGCCGAAGAAGTACTGGGGTGAGGTGATTAGGCGGGACATGGAGCAGTTACAGCTCACAGAGGACATGACCCTAGATAGGAAGGTCTGGAGGACGCGAATTAGGGCAGAAGACTAGGGCCGGTTTGGGTCGCTAGTGTAGGGCATTACTTGGTGGGGGTTTTATTCTTGTTATGATTCCGTGTTCCATGTTTTATTACGAATCTGTGTGCTTTCCTCTGTTTTCTAATACTTATGGGTGCCGTATTTATGTTATGTAATCTAGTTATGTGCTTTACTATGAGTTTGTGTGGTATCTCGTGACTTGAGCCGGGGGTCTATCGGAAACAGCCTTTCTACTTCTTTAGAGGTAGAGGTATGGACTGCGTACATCTTACCCCCCCAGACCCCACTAGGTGGGAATACACTGGGTTTGTTGTTGTTGTTGTTGTCCATGCCTTTGTAGACAAAGTTACCCGGTATCTGTGTTGGTCAGAGATAGAACGTACCTCGTGGAATTACAACTGATACAGTCCCTACCAAATAGAACAAATACTTTGACATGCTGAGGAAGAGGAGTACATTTGGGATGATGTAAATAGAGCAGCTAAAGACCAATGGGCATCTGAGGATTCAGAAAATCTGAAGAGAATTCTAAACCAATATTTATTCAAATAAATCTGTAAGAGAATGCTTAACCAATATATATTCAAAGCAACAGTACTGGATTCTTGTCTAAAAGAATTACACGCACTTTGCCTACTGCAGTTCTAGTTCTGGACAGATAATCCACCTTAATAAGAAAATGCAATAATAATCTCCTTAAAGTTAATAGTGTCTAACCCATTAGCTTTTTGTACAATCTTTTTCCTTATGATAAGTTCAGCCTTTTCTTCAATCCGACTGTTTTTTGTTTCTAACGCTAGAAAAAGTTCTCATAATCAAGAACACCTTCTGCTTTTGGTAGAAATTACTATTTGAGCACCAACTTCTAGCCCTTCTATGTGCCCTTCTAATGCATATTCTCCTGCCCCGAGCTGCTACTCTCTGTCTCTCTCTCTCTCTTTCTCAAAAACCTTTCTCTTGACATCTAAAAGTCCCTTTGGCAACTTTGTCTACCATAACTATTTATCATTGTAACTATTAGCTTGCTTTATGATGTCTTAAGTACTGCAAAAGTCATTTCCCAGAGAGAACAGGTGTTACTAATATGCTTAAACTAGCTGAAGGAAATTCTTTGTTAAATAGATGATTTCCAAAGACTTTTGGCTCTTGTTAATTGAACTAGTTTCATATTTACTTCAAAAAACTACTTTTCGGGGGGGTGGGGTGGGGGGGGGGGGGGGGGGGGGGGGGGGGGGGGGGGGGGTTTGAAGCTAGTAACTAAAACTTTTCGGTTACTTTTGTGAATGTAAAATGTCCCTATGCTGTATTTGACAGACTAACCTTGTTATTTTCCTGAATCTGCAGGACTTAGAAAATCAACCAAGGAAACCACAAAGCATAAGGGAGGTCGGGTTAAGGGCTGATAGTGAAGCCTCAGCTGATTCTCCTTCTGCCAGAAAGAGAGGGCAAGCTTCTCTTGGGAATCAAATGTCAGCAATGTCTATCAGAAACGACATCTCTACCCCACGAAGGTAAGGATAAGCTTTGTGTACGTCTCACCCTTCCCGAACCTCACTTGTGCAACTACAGTGGAGTATGTTGTTGCCGTTTTTGCTTTACTAGCCTTATTACCAAATTTTTTGCATTGAAACAGAAGTACAAATATTGATTGAGCCAAATTTGTATCACGATAATAGGGCAAATTTGCATCATCTTGGTGTTTATTCAACATCTTGAACCTTAATTTGGATCGCCATTAGAAATTAGAGAGTTAGCTTGCTTCATGTTAGTATCCATTCATCATACTGGACCTTATTAACCCTTTACATTGCTTATCACACATTATACACTTTGTATGCAGTGTATAATTCTAGTACAATGTGTATAATCAGAGTGTATACATTATACACTTAGGGATCGTTTGGTGTGAGGTACAAGTTATAATAGTCTAAAATATAGGATTATTTTATCCCATGTTTGGTTGGAGGTATTAGTTAGTCAAGGGATTATTTATCCCACCACTTATGCTTTAGTGATGGGATAAGTTATCCCATATATATGGTGGGATAACTAATCCCGGAATTAATTATCCTGGGATAACTTGTTCCCAACCAAACGACACCGAGTGCACACGGGTTAGCCGGACACAGTCACACACACGCATATACATACATAATAAACGGGAAAGGGTATTTTTAAGTAACTATACACTGACGAACTTCTATATGAACCAGAATAATTAACAAATTGCTCCATACTTCAAATATAGAAGAAAGAAAATCAGCTTTAGTCAATCTTAGACAGAGTGACCAGTGCGCACTTGTGCCATACGTTAGAAGAGAATTCAAGCAAAAGCAAAAGCTTGTGTACCCTGTTAAAAACTTCCATAAACTTCTGCGTGTTATGGCAGTGTATGGTAAGTTATACAATCTACAAGTTTAAGAAAATTATGCTATAAGAAAAACAGATTAACAATTTATCAAGAAACAAAACAAAGTAAAACAGTAAAACACAGATCAATAGGAAAATCAACAACATATAGTAAGCACCTAAAAAGGAATAAAGGATAACCTTTTCAAGACTTGCCAACTAATTTCAATCCAAAATAATTTCAACCAGCTCCCATTGTGATTGAAACCCGAAATAGAACTCATTTGCAATGCTAAACACTCCTCAGGGTCCTATCAAGACCAACCAAACTCTCAACTATATCGATGAGCATTTATGTTATGATCCTATTGCAAGGTACGGGAGTAGAGTCGCACATCGATTAGATGGGGAGTTTTATGTGGGGTTTATATAGCCTTGGGCTCTCCTGCCTGAATAGCTACTTTTTGGGGTCTGGTTCATCTGGGCTATATGCGGGTATCAGAGCAATCGCCTGCTTTATGTGCATTCATTAATGGCGTTCCAAAATCCTCTTTATGCTTCTAATTTCACTTCCAAACTACCTCAACCATCTTGGCATGGCGGCCCTCCAAATTATAATGTTTTATGAGTTGGTGGTTATAGAGGAGATCCTTACAGATATAGCGATACGGGATATGGCATTATTACAGTGTGTATTGGCTGCCCTTCAGTCACACATAACCTTGAGCTCTCCCACCTCAATAGGCAGTTTTGGGGAATGTAGTTCTCCCTAGGTTATATCAATTTATGCTATTAACCAATATTAAAAAAATCCACCAAGTTCACATAAATAGCTCGTTATACCCATTTCTATGAAGATCTGAATCAAAACTGATGTTCAAAATCAAATAAAAATCAAACAAAATCGAAGTAGAAACAAATAAACAGCATGTATAATGTGACCTCAGAAGTGTAAAATTCCCTCACAATGAAATCAAATCAAATATTCCCTATGCCACCAACCTTCATATCACACAATTACTATTGAAAAAATCTAAAACTATCTTTTCTTCACCTGTGATCCAAATATTGCCTAATAATAGTTATAAAAAAAATTATTTCATTTTTGATAACCATGGCGTCTGGGCCAGCTTGAACGCACCTCAACTAATTCCACGTGATACCTGCTAACCCCCACCAACAATATGTATTAAGTAACTCCACCACCAAGGATAAGACGGATGGAAAGAAATCACCCAGTGTCTTTGATATTGCCTAATGGATCCGACTTTGAAATTCAGTAAGGATGATGGTCGGCTCTTTGGAAATCCAGAGAGGTAGACACTAGGTTTGAAAGCTTATCTATCTAACCGGTGTCTGAGCCAGCTTGCGCGCACCTCAACTAATTCCACGTGATACGTACCAACCCTCAACGACAATAGGTACTAGGCAATTCTATTAACCAACGATAGGACATATTAGAAGAAATCACCAAGTATTTTTGAAATTAGCCAATAGTTATAAAAAAATATATTTATTTTTCTGGATAACCATAGCGTCCTGAGAATCTCAACTAATTCCATGGGATACCTTTCACCTCCCACCAGCAACAGCCAATAGGTACCAAGCAACTATATCCAGGAAGAAATCACTTAAGAGTTCTTGATATTGCCTAATAATTATTAAAAAAAAAATTGATACTCATGGCATCCTGGGCCTCAACTAATTCCACGGGATACCTGCCACCTTCCACTAACAACAAGCAACTATATCCATCAAAGCAAGGATAGTGGAAAGAAATCACTTAAGAGTTTTTGATATTGCCTAATAGTTAATAAAAAATAAAAATTGATAGGCATGGTATCCTGGGCTGTTAGAAGAAAGAGAAGAAATTCCCACATTGGGGGTTAATGAGATGGGTGGTCTCCTTATAAGGCTTGGGCAATCCTCCTCCTCTTGAGCTAGCTTGCTTGGGCAATCCTCCTCCTGTTGAGCTAGCTTTGGGGGTAAGCCTTATAACCACCCATCTCATTAACCACCAATGTGGGACTTTCTTCTCTTTCTTCTAACATGGGCCTCGACTAACTCCACGGAATAGCTGCCATCTCCCACCAACAACAAGTACTAGCTAACTCTATCTACCAAAGCTAAGGCAGATAAAAAGAAATCACCTCCATATAAAAATTGTGAACCCATATTTGCAATTTCGCATAAATCAAAAATCAAGTCAAGAAAAGCAAGAACCAGTAAAGATAAACACATAAACATGCAAAATACAAAGAAACAAGCATGGGATCTGAAGAAAATATGGCTAAAAAATGAAAATTAAATTCAAAAAATGTATAAACTGACCATCTCCATCTTTATCAAAGAGACTGAAGGCTTCTTTGAACTCAGAGATCTGATCATCAGTCAGCTGCTCCGCCATTTCTCTTTTGGGAGAGGAGATGTTTGAAAGGGGAAAGATGTTGCAGATTTAGGAAAGAGGAATGTTGGGACAAACAAGAGGAGGAACAAGAAAATGAAACTTCTTTTCTATTTTTAGTAAAAGAAGATAAAATGAAGGGTTGGTTTTTATTAATGGTTGTAATGAAGCCAAATTGTTTGGGATTGAACAATATCTGAGAAAAGAAATCTAAAACGAGCAAAATATTGATTCAAAATTTTGTATTAGTATCATAATAGTTATTTTAGTTAAATGATGATATCATAATTCATAATATTATTGCACTAAGAACACAAGACGTGGGATTAACGTGACAAGATAGAGAATGTAAGATATATGGTTAAGTAATAAACAAAGTATTGAGATGTGAGAAATGTGGATAATTCTCGTAATATTATATATAAAAAGTAAGGGGTGTAATTGGTGTAACAAGACAGCAAGCGTAAAATGTGTCATTATCACAGCAAAATAAGATATGTGAATGATCAAATATATCGCTTTGTATTGCGTATGTGAAGATCGTGTCATGTCCAAATTGTTTAGGATTGAATATATTTGAGAAAAGAAAATCTAAAATGAGCAAAGTATTAATTCAAAATTTTGTATTAGTATATCATAGTAGTTATTTTAGTTAAATGATGATATTATAATGAGAAAAGACATCAAAATCTCCCTGAACTTGTCGTCAAAATTTACTTTAAACCATAAACTAATCGAGCAATTATTTACCCCCTTAACAACTTTCAATTGAATTAATTTCAACCTCAAATTCCACTCTCACAACGGAGAGTGTACTATACACGCGCCATGTCATTGCCAAATCAGTATCACATTAGTGCCATGTCATTTTCACGTAAGAAATTATAATTTAAAAAAAAAAAATCCCACACACATATTATTTTTATATATTTTATTAACAAAACAAAAAAAAATATTCACTATTTATATATATATATATATATATATATATATATAATAAAAATAAAAAAGAAAATCTCTTTTTTCTTCACACCCCGCAGCCCTGCTTCTTCAGATCAGATCCCCCTCCTCCCGCTCTTCCAGCCCCTTCCCCTCTCCCCTCGCTCTTCCAGCCCCACCCCTCACCCCCCACCCCCACACACACTCATTTTTTTCTTCTTGTCAAACCATGTCCCCCACCCCCCTCACCCCCTCTCTTTCTCCCCTGCCACAAAATTCTTCCAATTTTTTTCATTTTTTCCATTAATACCATTAGAGAACAATCATGAACACACCAACTTAAAGTTTTTCCACATTATTTCAACCTTCACTTCAAAATACTTGCAAATTCAGTTTATTATTATTATGCAAATAAAAAAAAAAGATAAACTAAAATGAATTTTTTTTGTAAGAATTAGATGAAAATTGTTTAACCTTACTGAAATTTTACTTTATTTTCAGCTTTGTGTTTGTTGGTAGAGCTTTTTTTGAAATATATATTGAAGGAAGATTTTGAAAAGAAGGTGTAAGATGATGATGATAATGGTGGTGGTGGGTTGGGGTGGGAGGGGGTGATGGGAATAGGGGCTGGTAAAAGAAGAAGATGAAGTTGGGTTCTTAATTTTTTTTTTTTTTAATTATGTGTGTGTGTGTGTGTGTGTGTGTGTGTGTGTATATATATATAATAATAAAGTGGGCCCTTTTTAAAAGAAAAAAAATTCACTCGCTTTTTTTTTGCCACATCAGCCTGAAAGTTGTTAAGGGGGGTAAATAATTGCCCAATTAGTTTAGGGTCTAAAGTAAGTTTTGGAGACAAGTTTAGGAAATTTTGATGTCTTTTCTCTATTATAATTCATAATATTATTGCACTAAGAACATAAGACATGGGATTAACGTGACAAGATAGAGAATGTAAAATATATGGCTAAGTAATAAAATAAGGTATTGAGATGTAGGAAATGTGGATAACTCTCGTAATATTACACTTAAAAAGTAAGGAGTGTGATTGGCGTAGCAAGACAACGAGCGTAAAATGTGTCATTACCGCAGCAAGACAAGATATGTGAATGATCAAATATATCGCTTTGTATACGTATGTGGAGATCATGTCATGTCTTTATCATATGCATTGTACATTTTATATTTGTTGTAGATATATGCAACTATATTTTAATCATGCATTTTTGAAACTATTGTGTGTGATGTATGTGAGGATGACATGATAAAGATTTGAATTATGCTTTTAAATATTTGTTCTTGTGTAATAATTGTATTTACTCGAGGATCTAAAACTATTATGTGTGATGTATGTGAGATGACATGATAAAGTATTTGGATTATGCTCTTAAATATTTGTCCTTGTGTAATAATTAAATTTACTCGAGGATCTAACTTGGTCTTTGTGACTCACACCATATTACTGCATGCAAGTGCTAATATTTTACATTGTTACAAAGATTTGAGTTTCATATTGCGATTTTCTTTTACAAAAGTGAGTAATCCTCCTTTATTTATATAAGTTGATTGTAGTTATCTGTCTCTATGTCTTTATGTTTGTGTTTAAAACCATGTTTTGAGACTTTGCATATTGTACTTGAAACCTTATAATATGATTAAGGAGAAACCTAAGGGGATCGAGGTAGTTGCTAACATACTTGCAACTTAATATAGTTTTTAATATTTGGTGTCAAATTCGATGCACAGTGACCGTGAGTCAAGAGATTGTACTTAGGAAGTATTATAAAGAAATTGACCTGTAAAGGGAGAGAAAAATTGTATTGTACTTGGAACCTTATAATATGATTAAGGAAAAACCTAAAGGGATTGAGGTAGTTGCTAACACATTTGCAACTTAATATAGTTTTTAATATTTGGTGTCAAATTTGATGCACAGTGACCGTGAGTCAAGAGATTGTACTTAGGAAGTGTTATAAAGAAATTGACCTGTAATGAGAGAAAAAAATTGTGATTGCTTGACTTACTTTGCAAATATAAAAGTCAAAATTTTACTTTGTACTTTGCGTGATCTTGAAGCTTGAGTATATATGAACCATGACAAATAGTTAGATTTAATTATTTTCACTTTTGATCTTGGACGTATTTTATACGCCCAATGATTAATTACTGTCCATACTTTTGTCAATTTTGTGAGCTACATTGCATATATATTCATTTGATTGAGCTTAACTTGTGTTCATGAACCGATGGATATGATTAACATTTCAAGTTGAGACTTGCACAAATATTGAGCTAGATTTGGATGTAGCGTTAGGATCTATATCAGGAAGCAAGAAAAGCTTACATGGATGTCTAAAGGCAACTACAAGCTATGGGACTCAAAGAAAAATGGAAAGATTGCATGATAGTGGAAAATTGGAGGTTGAAACATGCCTCCATGCCACTAAAGCCAAGCTCCATTTTATTGGTGTGGCACGGAGCTGGCCAAAAAGTGATTTGCAAGAAATAATAGGGGTGCGTGATAAGGGTGTGACACGCTGCCAAGCCTCCGTGATATTAAAGTGCCACGATCTTGGACTTTTTCGGGTACAGCTTGTCCTACATTATAAAGACAACTCTTAGCTTCTATTCTAAACATTCTTGGACAACTTAGGAGAGAAAAATAGATGGGAGAGGCTCCTAAAATAGGATTTTAATTCTTCTCTTTTCATTACTTTAATTCTTATATTAACTAGATTAATTTTGTAATTGTAGAGTAGATAGTGGCTAAAAGCCCTCTTTCTAGGGTTGAGGCTACGGACATGATTACTTAGCGTTCAATCAAGTTGGTCTCAAGTTGAATATCATATTTGGTTGTTCATATGTTCTTGTTATTAATATTTTATTATTTCGCGATCTTTAGAATACATCTATATTTCTATTGTGAACCCGAAAGAAATAGCATTAGATTAGAATGTGAAACATATGAAATGGGTTCTTATCTTGTAAATAAATTAAAGATAGAATTCGCGGTTATATCTAATTCGCCCTATTTGATTCAGATACAGGATGAATAAAAATGTGTTTGAATTAGTTCTCACATCCTTACTTAATAATATAGTTGTGGGGCTAATTTAAATAGACGATTAGAAGTTCGAAAGATCATAATCATTTTATCAATCCCGTGAATCAATAACCAAGATAGTTAACTTAACCAACGAGATTATATCGCTTTGTAGGATTGTTCAAATTGCCTTGACCCTGGATTCCTCCTTATTATTATTTCAAACACTTTAAATTCTCGTTACTGTTACTTTCAAATTGTCAAAACTCAAACTATCTTTTGGTTACAACTCGCACTTATGTAATCTCATTAGTAACACTAAAAATGGATTGTTTTTTAAACACCAAGTCCCTGTGGGATCGATATTCGACTTGAAAGGGCCAATTTATTACTTGCACGACCTCTTACACTTACGTGTGATGTTGGCCACAATAAGTTTTTGGTGTCGTTGTTGGGGAATTAAAAATTAGCAATATTTTGATTTGTAGCTTTGCTATTCTGTTCGATAAGTGTTGACAACCTGATCTGAGCTACTGAACTTACAGGTACAGGTTTGAATATGAAGTAAGCTGGCAAGGAAAAGGGATTTGGTTGAACCCTATTCCGAACCTGAGTGACGTTTGCACCAATTGCAGAGAGAACCAATACTTGTCTATCCAATCCCACAAGTTCAACAAGGCGAGATCATTCCTGTAGTCGTGGGTAATGAATAACTATCCCGTAGGATAGTGCGCGAAGTGGCAATCCTACTCATAACTAATGTTACCTCCAGTATTTCAAAACCGGATGCGGCAAGTCGATTTGATCTTAAACAGATGATGGTGTAATTTTTTCACAATAACGGGCAGTTCACAGGTTTGTGACATGAGGATCCACAAGTTCACTTACAAAATTTCTTGGAGAAATATGACACGGTCATTCCCTTTGAAGTCTCCGCAGACTACGTGAGGCTCACACTCTTTTCATTCTCATTACTGGGGGAAGCAAAGAAATAGTTTAAGGCAAAACCTCTAAACTCAATCACAACTTAGGACGACTTGGCAAAGAAGTTCCTCATCCAATTTTTTCCTTCTGGCGAAACTGCAAAGTTGAGGAGTGAGATCTTAAGTTTCAAGCAGAAGCCAGATTTCAAGTTCCTCCTCAAAGAGTTCCCACTTCACCAATACGTAAATGAGATATTAGCTCATACTTTTGTTGAAGTACTTGATCTTAACACAAATATTTTGCTAGATTCAGCTATAGGTGGTCAAGCTTTGGAGGAAACCATGACGAGTTGTATACTCTCCTTAACCAAATTGCACAAGGTAATCCCAAATAATAGGGTGATATATCTAGAAGTATGGTGAAGAAGCCGACAAGTATGATCGAGGTAGACAGTATCACAGTCTTGACAGCACAGTTGGCCTTTTTTCAGAATTAAATAATGATGAGTTCAACAAGTTGAGTGTGAATCAACCTTAGGCCCAAGTTAATGCAATCAGGAGATTTAGACTCGGTGTGAAATTTGTGGAGGTAGTGTCCATTCTATAGACTTATGTGGATTAAATCCAGAGTCAATAAATTTTATGGGCAATGCACAAAAGGGAAATTCAAATTACGATAATTCCTACAACCGCAACTGCCAGAGTCAACCCAACTACTTATGGGGAACTAATCAGGCTCAACCTCAGCAATATCACCAAAAGTAAGGTATTCAAAACAACACTCAATCCATCAATATATAAGAGACTTTGAAAAAAATTCTAGCTAACCATGAACAAATGACTGTAAAAATAAAAAATCAGCAATTAGCTCAAAAGAATTTAGAGACACAATTGGGCCAGTTAGCTCATGCATGAAATTTCAGTCCTTAAGGGGGTTTGCCTAGTGATACAAAAAATTCAAAGCAAGTGATGGCAATCACCTTGAGGAGTGGTAGATACTTGATTGACAGACCTTCAAAGAAAAATCATGATGTGAAAGCAAAGTTGATCATACCTTAAGTAGATGAGAAGCAAATGGCATCCAAAGAAGCTAAAAATTTGGGGAAATCTGAGTACCCAAAAAAGGCAGCAGATCAAACATAAGAGATACCACCACCACCATTTCCTCAAAAACTTAAGAAAGCCAAAGAGGGTACTTGTTTTAAGAAATTCTTTGATGCATTTAGAGAGATTCACTTAAATTTTCATTTATTAGATATTTTGCAGGAAATGATGAAGTATGTTACGTACTTGAAATATGTGGTGACAAAAAAGACGAAGTTTGGTAACATTAAGCTGGTAGTACTTATGGAAGAGTCCCATTCTGTGGTGATGAGCAAGATGCCCAAAAAGCTTAAGGACCCTGGGAGTTTCACCCTCTTCATATAAATTGGCGAAAGTAATATGGTCCATGCTTTGAGTGATTTAGGGGAAACCATAAATTTGATGCACTTTCTTATTTAAAACTCTGGGATTGGGAAAACTAACTATTCAGTTGTGCTCCAAATGACGTACTTGATAAGAGTAATTCTCGGAGAAATTATATAGAATGTTCTCATTAAGGTTAATAAGTTTATTATTCCTGATGACTTTATTATTCTTGATTATGAGGCAGATGACATGGTACCAAACATATTAGAATGTTCATTCTTGGCTAGTGGAGGAGCAGTAAAGTATGTGAGAGAGGGCACCCTCAAAATGAGATTGAATGACGGAGAGGTGGTCACATACAAAGCACTAAATACACCCTTACACTATAAAGATTTATGTTTGATCATAGATATGGAAGTGGGTGAGTGTGGAGTGAAGAAGTGTAAACTTCCAATTATCTCTTTAGACTCTCTCATGAAGTTTCCCATATTAACAATTAAGCCTAAAATTGAGAAACTTGGAAGGGAGTCTGAAAAGGCAAATGTAGAAAGAGTTGTAGACCTTGAGAGTAAGCACTCAAGAGGTCAGAAAAAAAATAAGAAGATCCGCTCCAAGTGGGAGGAAAAGGATGAGAGACTGTGGTTAAAAGTTATCAGTTTAGTCGTTTTGCAATAATAAATCAGGCGCTGCTTGGGAGGCAACCCAAGTTAAGATAGTTATTTTTAATTTTGCTTTAGTATCACTTTAGGCTTTATTTTTGTTTTGTGTTAACAGGTAAGAAAAATCTGAGTATCGGAGATCTGAGCTAAGGAGATGGATGAGATGCTACTAGCCCGTCCTAGAGGCCTCAAGGAATATTCCTAATCCTTAATGTTTGATTTATACTTTTGGGACAAAGTATGTTTTTAAGTGAGGGGTGGAGAATCTTTCGATTTGTTTAGGGTGAAGTGAGTTGTAGAATTTTTATTTTGATTTATTTTCTTGTTTTTGACTAATTTAAAAAAAAATACAAAAATATTTAATCTTTGTTTATTTTCAGTGTTTGTTGTGTTTGTTTAGTAGAAGCACACTTCACCCACCCCTTGTTTTTTCTTCTGGTTCCTTTCCAAGGGGAAACTCTTTAAACCTAGTATCCTTTTTGATTGTCAAAGTAATTTTAAACTATTTGTAATTAGGAAAAAACTAAAGATGTTCTTGCTAGGTGTTATATATGATTACATGATACAAGTTGGTTTTGAAAGTCAAAGCACGTGTAATGAATTGAATGACTTCTTTGAGACGCCTAGAGTTTTTTATATGACTCGTGTTGATTTTGGCTAAAAGTTGAATTTGTGTAATTGCTTGGTCGAGAGTCTCATCTTAATTTGAGTCTAGAGGGATCCTTCTTGATTAGAGTCTAGAGGGATCTTATACTGCCCCAAAAATGGGTCCCGAGAGGTCACACGGTACTCAGGACTACAAGTAGCCCCAAGCTAACTCTTTGAGCCTTCTACAAATTCTGAAGCTCATAATAAAGATAACTTAGGCATATGAAATATTGAATTTACTATCTTAACTGGACTGAGTTTAAATGAATATAACATCTGTGAGTTCTTAACTTAAAAGTCTAAGCAACCAACACTGAAAATCTGAATTGTAGCTAATAGTCTGACAAGCCACTACTTCAACTAACTAGAGAGTCACTGGGATAGACCCTCAGCTGACTCGAAACAAACTAAAAACAACTGATCAGATATTGCATAAAACTAAAAGTCTGAATAAATAGATCCTCCAACTATGAGGACTCACCAACTGTCTGGATGTATATGGAGATGCTCGTGGTCAATCGCGCTGCTGGAACTGAGCACCTGTACCTATATTATTAAACAATGCAACACATAGACGTATATGTGGATCAGTACTCTTGAAATGTACTGAGCATATGAGGTTGAATGCTAAAATAACAATGCAATATTTAAGCAAATTCTTTCAAAAGATGCATGCTAAGTGTAAATGACTCACCTTGGCTCGAATAAGACATATACTACGAAATGATAAAACATGAATATGTAGAGTATAGAAAATCTTTGTGATTCATAACACTTAGTTCTAAAAGTTGTACTTTTACTCTTTCTATTGGGATTTTTTTCTAACCGACATAAACCATGTGAGCCTTCATGGAGTCCAACGTCTTACCCACATTGGGAAGAGTTGTTCTACCCTTCCCATTGGAATAGAACCTTATCTAAAGTGATCACTAACTTAGCCCACTAAGGGCGCTTAAACCTATGGTGGCTCATAGTTTTGGGGCATTAGACCTTGGAATTATACCCAACTTAGTGCTAAATACTACTCTCATACTTATGCTCTGAACTTTAGGAAATCCACCTTAAAACAACTCAAAGCTTTATAATAAAAATCAATTACGCTTATTTTTCTTAAAATCTTAAACTGTATAGACAATGTGGATTCCTTATCTTAGCTTAGGATCAAAAGATCAATTTCTTTCTTAAATCTTGGTAAACAACTTATAAAAGAGGCTTAAAATCATAATCTTCTTGAAATATCAATACTTTGACTTAGGGCTTAAAATCCATGCTTTAAACTAGTGCAAATTCATAGCAAAACGTCATGCTCAATATACTTCTTGAAATACTTCAACAATATCAAGATACTTAAATCAAGAATCACAATATCATGCTTAAAACTCAATTGGAAATCTGTAAAATCATATCACACGCATAAAGATTTGAAAATAGATATGCAATTCAACATTTAAATCACTTGTAACATCATAATTTTCAAATAATGATAATTGGGTATGAAACCTAAATTGAAAATCATGTAAATTCGACTTTAAAAACTAGTTTTGATCACAAGTATGAAAGAAGTATCCTTGTTCATAACCCCACATACCTTGATGACGACGAAATTGCAAAAACATTGGACCTTTAAACTTAATTGTGCAAACCCTAGTTTTCTTTCTCCTATTGTGTTTTAGATGATGAACTGATGATGTTACTAGGGTTAAAATATGTTTAGGAGCTATTAATTTCATGTATTTATGTTTAGGGACATTTATCAAGTGTCAAATGACTTAGTTGCCCTCTAAATAACTCAAAAATAAAGTGTCTACGCCGCTTGGCCATAAGGTTTGTGCCGCACAACCTATGGTAAACCTTAAGGTTTACGTTGTACAACCTATGGAAAACCTTAAGGTTTGCGTCGCACGCCCTGTGACAAACCTTTTCCAATGAACGTTTGTGATTGTTAGGAGACACATACCCCTTTGCAAGGCCATAACTTTTCGCTCGGGTATCGGGTTAAGGAGAAATTGGTATCATTGGAAAGCTAACTCAATTATGTACAATTTGGTGGGTCTTAATCTACCAAATTTCACATATACATATAGTTATACTTGTTCAAAAATGACCTTTGTGAAATCAAACACCAAAACTTGGTCGATTCAAAAGTTCCTAGCTCGCATTACTTAAGTGACTCTTATGAACATGTTTTATACATCATAAGCTCTCTTCTCACTAGGTTAATGATCATAAGACATGCACTTAAATATGAATTATGGGATTAGAGGTTTCACACATAGGAACAACAGTTCATTTTTTAGCTTAGAAGTGTACAGGGTATTACAATATCTCTCCCTTGGGAACATTCGTCCTCGAATGAGATTTGCTAAACTGAGAATACTGAGGGTCTGAGATTACGTTTTAAACTTTGCATGACTCAAAATATGACTGCATGACTAAATTGATCTGTGAATTCACGAATTATCATGAAAATAACTATATAGAGCTAGAACAGAGAATGGAAAAGAGGTAATCTGAGGAAACTTGTTACCTTAAACTGAGTCTGGACCTGCGGAGAAAAGATTAGGTTACTTGTCTCACATGTCTGCTTCCGCTTCCTAAGTGGTGCCCTCAACAGAATGATTTCGCCAAAGAACTTTGACTAAGGGAACTTCTTTGTTCCTTAGTCTACTAATCTAGTGATCAATGATATCAACTGGAAGTTCTTCGTATGAAAGTCTATCTTGAATATCTGAGCTTTCTAGGTACTACAATAGCTGGATCACCAATGCATTTCTTTAACATGGAGACATAAAACACTGGATGAACAGATGTCAAGTCTTCGGGCAATTTAAGCTCATATGCTACCTTCCCAACACGACTTATTATTCTGAAAGGGCCTACATATCGGGGACTAAGCTTCCCCTTTTAGCCAAATCTCTTCACCCCTTTCATGGGTGAAACCTTCAAGTAAACTAAGTCATCCACCTCAAACTCGAGATCCCTTCTCCTCACATCTACATAGGATTTCTAATGAATCTGGGCTATTTTCAACCGCTCTCGAATCAATTGGACTTTCTCCATGGCTTTAAACACCACATCTGGCCCTATCAAAGCGGCCTTACCCACTTCAAACCAATCGATGGGTAATCTACACCTTCTCCTAGAGAGAGCCTTAAATAAGGCTATCTGAATGCTAGAATGGTAACTATTATTGTAGGAAAATTCAATCAACGGAAAGTGATCATCCCAACTACGTTTGAAGTCAAGAACACATGTCCTCAAAATATCCTCAAGGGTATGAATGGTCCTTTCTGCTTGACCATCCGTTTGAGGGTGAAAAGCTGAACAGAGGTGAACTTGGGTACCAAGACCCTTCTGAAAGGCTTTCCAAAAGTGAGAGGTAACTGTGTACCCCTATCAGAAATAATGGAAAGAGGGATTCCGTGCAATCAGACCAACTCTCTAATATACAGCTTAGCATAATCTTCGGCTGAGTAGGACGTGCAAACTGTTAAGAAATGGGCTGATTTGGTCAATCTATTTACAATGACCCAAATCGAATCATGCTGCCGACGCAAACAAGGTAACCCTATCACAAAGTCCATATTCACCTCTTTCCATTTCTAAGTGGGAATACTAAACTCTTGCAAGGTACCACCAGGCCTTTGGTGCTCTACTTTAACCTGTTGACAAATGGCACACTTGGACATAAATTCTGTGATATCTTTATTCATACCAATCTACCAATAGATTTTCTGTAAATTACAGTACATCTTAGTGGCTTCTGGATGAATAAAGTAACGTGCACCATGCACTTATACTATAATTTGCTACCTCAAATCATCAACGCATGGCACACATAGTCTACTCTGGTATATCAATACACCATCTCCCCCTTGGGAGAAAACCTTTACCTTCTGATCTTTAACTGACTCCTTCAACTTAACTAAACTGGAGCCATTATCTTGTTTCTTTTTCACTTTGGAAACTAAGAAAGATTTTGAACTACTCTGAACCCAAATGTTTCCCTCAGCTGAGTCAACCAACCGCACACAATCTAACCAACCGATGAACTTCCCAAACTAATTCTTTCTTATCACTCTCCACATGAGCAATTCTACCCATAGATAGTCTACTAAGTGTGTCTGCCACACATTGGCCTTGCTTGGATGATACAAAATACTCATGTCGTAGTCTTTTAACAATTCAAACCACCTTCTCTGGCGGAGATTTAACTCTCTTTCTGAAAATATATATTGCAAGTTTTTATGGTCTGTAAACATATCAACATGCACCTCATAAATATAGTACCTCCAGATTTTCAAGGCAAACACAACAACAGCTAACTCAAGATTTGTAACGCCCCAGAAAATGGGTCACGAAGCATCACACGGTGCTTGAGGCTACGAGTAGCCCCAAGCTAACCCTTTGAGCTATTTTCATTTAGTTCAACACAAATCAACGGAGTTTTCATAAATAACCCTCAAATATCAACAGAGTAATCATCATCCAAGAATAAAAGAATTTCAGAAAGATAACAAAATACGACTTATTAGTCAACTCCCAATATCTATACTAGTCTGACAAGCCTCTAAAAAAATCAATAAAACCAGTGAGCCATTGAGACATGCCCCAACTGACTCATACTCAGTTATCAAATGTAAATAATTTTGTGAAACCAACATCAGACGTCATGTCCTCGGAATATGAGGACTCACCACAACAGAGGATGTAGAACAGCGTGCCCGAAGAATCACTGTCAAACCTAAAACTGAGCACCTGAACCTATATTCTGAGAAAATGCAGCCCACATCCAAAGATGTGGGCCAGTACAATGGAAAGGAATCGAGTATATGGGGGTATATGAAGTTGTATAAACATCATCATCATCATAAATATTTATAAGAAACATGCAGGATGTATGAAAGACTTACATAGCCCGAAGAAAATCATCATAATCATGAGAGGATGAAATAAGTACAATAACATATGTAAGTCATCATATAATTTGTCAATCACTTTCAGTTCATCAAGAATATCAATTCTCATAATGTAAATATCATTTAAATCTTTCGAAAGAATAACTTTCACAATTCCACTTTCAAATCACTTCACCATTCACCATAGACACAAGAAAACACACACACACTGGGAGATCCTATAGCCGACATAAACCATGTGAGCTACATGGAGTCCAACATACAACCCACGTTGGGGAGAGCCGTCCTATCCTTGCCATCGGAGTAGGACTATCGATATAAAATCCACACAAATTAGTGATCACTATATAAATTAGCCTCAGGCTCACTCCTACGAGGGCACGTAGTTCTAGGGAAGTAAGGTCACTTTATACCTCCCACTCGGTGCTAAAGATTTCTCCCGAACTTAGATCAGATCATTTCAAAGACAATCCACAACAAAATAATTTTAGTAATATATAAATATACATCGAGAGCCATCATGCTTCCCATCTATCAAAATCAACCACGTTGTGGATTTCTTTCACACTCGAGTTCAAAACAATTCCATTAAGACCAAAAGGTTAAATCATTCAAAATATCTCAAATATTCAACATCAACATGCTTATAACACACACTTTCTCAAAAAAATACAATTTTCAATGGGGATTCACGACCCAAATATCAAAATCATGATAAATATCATTCAAGATTCATGCTTTATATCTCCACACATGTAAATTCATCTTTCAAAATCATAACCATCAAGATTTTATAATAATCATCATAAGATATAGTTTTATGCTTCAAATTCGTAAAAATCAAATAAAAATCATGCCTTTGTAAAGAAAATTACTTTTGGGCACAAGAACGAAAGAGAGTTCTTGTTGAAAAAACCCCACATACCTTGAATGATGAACTCTAGATCGATACTCGTTTTGGAGATGTTAATCGTGCCTTTGAATGATGGCTCTTAGAGTTCTTGAACTAGGAACTTGGAATCTTGATTAAATTTGCAGAATTAATGGTGAACTTTGGAGGTTCTTGAAGTTGGATGTAAGAGCTTAGAGTTTTCTTTTTGAGGGAAATTTGATGAAATATAACATATAATGGTTCTAATAGGCTTTAAGATAGGGTTTGGACGGATTTTTGGTGAGGGGGAATGACCAAAATGCCCCTAAAAATCAAATAATTCTTGAATCTATCCTTTGGTGGACTGTTTTGATAGTCTGAAGTAGATCAACCATAATGTTTTACTCCGATATCCAAATTGGATGAAACCAATTTCATTAGAAAGAGGACTCTCATATCTTTCCGTTGATATATAGTATCTCACCCAGATCATTGTGTACGAGGAGTTATGATCATTTGAAGTTGATCCAAAAATTCGTTTTTGGTAGGCTGAAGTAGATCGACCATAACTTTTTGCTTCGATAGACAAATTGGATAAAACCAATTTCATTAGAAAGAAGACTCGTAGAGATTTCCGTTGATATATAGTAGATCACCCAGATCATTATGTACAAGGAGTTATGATCATTTAAAATTAGAGCAAAAATACGCCAGGCCTCAGTACTTTTTCCTGCACGTTTTACTGTTCACTACTATTCACGGTTCGATCGAAATGTTCATAACTCGTCGCTCGGGCGCCCGTTTTGGATGATCCACATATCGTTGGAAAGCTTATTTGATACTCTACGCAATGGTGGGTCATAATCTAAGACATTCCGCATGAATAATTTATAATTCACTCTAGGAGATAGAACCCAACACGTTTACGCACAAAATTTCAACAAAAAATTTCTCGGGGTATTACATCATCCCCCCTTGGAAACATTCGTCCTCGAATGACGCTAGACATGCCACGATTAGATAGGGAATAGAGCATACAACTGAAACCATTCATTAGACTCATCACCACATCGTTTCTCACTCCGAATGCAACATAGAATGCATAAATTCAAGAAACTATAGCTGAACACATAATAAATGACAGCTAAACTATTGCAACTTTTATCAAAAGTGCATGATTTAAGAAAGAACGGTACCTTCGGCTTGATCGGAGTTCGCAAAAAATAGGTGCGGGCATTTGAATCGCATATCTGCCTCAGCTTCCCAAGTTGCACCCTCAACCGATTGGTTTCGCCACAACACCTTGAACAAGGGAACTTTTTTGTTCCTTAGTCTTCGGACACTGAAATCAAGAATCTCAACAGTAATCTCATCAAAAGAAAGATTTTCTTGAATATCAGCACTCACAAGGAATCCACTACCACAGCATTGCTAATATGCTTTCTAAGCATGGAGACATGGAATATTAGATGAACAGAGGACAACTCAGAAGGCAACTCGACCTCATAAGCTACCTTACCAACACGACTAAGAATTTTGTAAGGACCAACATAACGGGGACTAAGCTTCCCTTTCTTTCCGAATCTCTTCACCCCCCTCATGGGTGAAATTTTCAGATATACTAGGTCACCAACTTCAAACTCAAGGTCTCTCCTTCTAACATCCGCATATGACTTCTGACTACTTTGCGCAGTTTTCAACCTTTCCCTAATCAACTTAACTTTTTTCATAGACTCAAATACCGAATCATGACCACTCACAGCCGTTTCACCCACCTCGAACCAACCTATGGGTGATCTACACTTCCTCCCATATAAGATTTCAAACGGACCCATGCCAATACTAGAGTGGAAACTGTTATTGTAAGCAAACTCTATCAACGGTAAGTGATCATCCCAACTTCCCTTAAAGTCAAGTGCACAAGCTCTCAACATATCCTCTAAGGTCTGGATGGTCCGCTCAGCCTGACCATTGGTCTGCGGATGAAAAGCAGAACTCAAAAGCACTTGGGTACGAAGAACCTTCTGAAAAGCTTTCCAAAATTACGAAGTAAACTGAGTACCCCTATTCGAAATGATAGACAAGGTAACTCCATACAGTCTGACTAGCTCTCGGATATACAATCTAGCATAATCCTCAGTAGTATATGAAGTATGAACAGGCAAGAAATGAGTAGACTTAGTCAACCTATCAACCACAACCCAAATGGAATCATGATGGCGTCGGGAAGGAGGTAAACCAATCACGAAGTCCATATTTATCTCTTCCCACTTCTAGGAGGGAATACTAAACTCTTGAATCATACCACAAGGTCTTTGGTGTTCAACCTTAACCTATTGGAATGTTGTACACTTAGCTATAAATGTTGCTATATCTTTCTTCATGCCACTCCACCAATAGATTTTCCGCAAGTCTTGGTACATCTTGGTGGCACCAGGATGAATAGAATATCGCACCCCGTGCGCTTCAGCCATAATCTTCTGTCTAAAATCATCAACATTCGGGACACACAATCTACCCTGTAATCTCAACACACCATTTCCCCTCCCCCTTGGGAGAAAACGTCTACTTTTTGGTCCTTGGCTGACTCCTTCAGTCTGACCAAACTAGCATCTAAGTATTGCTTTTCCTTCACTTCCGAAACCAAGGAGGATTCGAAACTACTCTGAACCCCTATACTACCTTCAGCAGAGTTAAACAACCTAACCCCCAATCTAGCAAAATGATGTACATCACGAGCCAACTTTTTCTTACCTTCTACCACATGCGAAACACTACCCATGGACACTCTACTTAGGGCATCCGCCATAACATTGGCCTTGCCTAGATGGTACAGCACACTCATATCATAGTTCTTTAACAATTCTAACCATCGTCTCTACCTAAGATTCAATTCTCTCTGGGTAAACACATACTGCAGACTCTTATGATCAGTGAAAACATCAACATGGACACCATAAAAATAGTGTCTCCAGATTTTCAAAGCAAACACAACAGCAGCCAACTCAAGGTCATAGGTGGGGTAGTTTTTCTCATGGGGTTTCAATTGTCTAGAAGCATAAGCTATCACCTTACCCTTCTACATCAATACACAAGCCAACCCAAATCTCAAAGCATCACAGTACACCACAAAACCATCAACACCATCAGACAAAGTTAAAATAGGGGCTAAAGTGAGTCGAGTTTTCAACTCCTGAAAACTCTTCTCACAAGTTTCGGACCACAAAAACTTCACTTTCTTTTGGGTCAACCGAGTCATAGGAGATGCTATAGAGGAGAAACCCTCAACAAAACGACGGTAATAGCCAGCTAAACCTAAGAAACTTTGGATATCAATTGGAGAAATAGGTCTAGGCTAATTTCTAATAGCTTCAATCTTTTTGGGATCAACTCTAATACCCTCGAAAGAAATGATATGACCCAGAAAAGCAACTGACCTTAGCCAAAACTCACACTTACTGAACTTGGCAAACAACTTGTGATCTCTAAAGGTTTGCAAGACAGTTCGGAGATGATCAGAATGTTCATCCTCACTACGGGAGTACACCAGTATATCATTAATGAACACTATGACAAACATATCCAGATATGGTCTGAACACTCAATTCATGAGGTCCATGAAAGCTGCTGGGGCATTAGTTAACCCGAAAGACATAACAAGAAACTCAAAATGGCCATAACGAGTTTAGAAAACAGTTTTCGGGATGTCACACTCCCTAACTTTGAGTTGATGATAGCCGGAACGAAGGTCTATCTTTGAGAAATAACTTGCACCTTGTAATTGGTCAAACAAATCATTTATTCTCGGAAAAGGGGTACTTATTTTTTACGGTGACTTTATTCAATTGGCGATAATCAATGCACATATGAAAAGAGCCAACTTTCTTTCTCACAAACAACACAGGAGCACCCCAAGGAGAAACACTGGGCCTTATGAAACCCTTATCTAGTAGATCTTTGAGTTGCTCTTTCAATTCCTTAAGTTCTGCAGGGGCCATACGGTAAGGAGGAATAAAAATGGGCTAAGTATCGGGAAGAAGATCAATCCCAAACTCTATCTCTCTATCAGGAGGTATCCCTAGGAGATCATCCGAAAAGACATCAAAAAACTCATTGACGACGTTAACAGACTGGAGAGTTGGAGTCTCAGACTTAGTGTCTTTGACTCTAACCAAATGGTAAATATACCCCTTGGAAATAAACTTTCTAGCTTTGAGGTAAGAGATAAAATGACTCTTGGGTGACACAAAATTCCCAGACCACTCAAACACGGATGCACCCGAAAACTGAAACTTGACCACTCGGGTCCGACAATCAATAGAGGCATAAGAAGAATACAGCCAGTCCATACCCAGAATCACATCAAAATCTACCATGTCTAACTCAATCAGATCAGCCAACAAGACTCTATGAAGAACGGTAACAGGACACTTTTTATACACTTTCTGGGCAACAATTGAATCATCCACTGGGATAGAAACTAGGATAGGCTCAGGAATAATCTCAGGACTCATTTCAAAATTCACAGAAATCAATGGTATAACATATGAGAAATTGGATCCAGGATCCAACAAAGCATACACATCAAATTGAAATATACGAAGCATACCAGTAACAACATCGGGAGATTTCTCTTATTCCTGGCGGGACGGTAAAGCATAGAATCTATTCTGGAGCTGCCCGCCAGCATTGGTAGAAGAGGCGCCCTGAGCTGGGGCTAGGCGATTCGCTGAAACTGGAGCACTAACAGTCTGAGTCTGGGTCTGAGGGCAATAGTCATGACGTTCTTTTCCATCCTGTGGACAATCTCTAACTCTGTGACCTATGTCACCACACCAGAAACAACCCCTCTTCTCACCCCAACACTCACCCGAATGAGCCCTACCACACTTAGGACAAGGGGACGATTTGGCTTACTGCCAGCACTGTACTGGGACCTGGATACATATGACCTATTACCTTGCTCCTGCCTACCTCTAGGCACAAGAGCACTAGCAGATAACAGTGCTGGCATAGATGAACGATGCTGATACTGAGGGTGACTCCCTTCCTGTGATCTAGTCTGACCCTGTCCGTGCTGCTCGAACCTAGCTCTCTTATTCCCTCTTATTCTATCTCTCTCCTTAATCTTGTCTGCCTCAATCTATTAGGTATGAGTCATCAACCTAGAAAGATTCATCTCACTATTTAGCATAGTAGACCTACACTCCTTAACCACATAACTAGACACTCTAGTCACAAACTTACTTATACTAGCCCGATTATCAGCCACTAAGTCAGGAGCATACTTGGCCAACTAATTGAACTTTAGGCAGTACTCCCTAACAGTCATAGAGCCCTATCATAGGTTCATAAACTCTTCCACCTTCGCCTCCCTCATCTCCAAAAGGAAAAACTTATCCAGGAATGCATCCTGGAACTCTTGCCAAGTTGTAGGGACAGCTCCCTCACCTCTACCTTTCCTCCAAGCAACAACCCAATCATAAGCAAGGTCTTTCAACCTATACGCAGCCAACTCCACACTATGTTCCTCAGATACATGCATCACCTGAGTAATCTTTCGCATCTCCTCTAAAAATAATTGTGGATCCTCATCAGACTTGGACCTATAAAATTCTGGCGGATTCATCCGCATGAAGTCACGGATCCTGGAAAAAGCTGAATCACCTCCCTGCAGCTGTGGAGCCAGGGCCGGGTTGGCCTGAACATTTGCAATAACAGCTTAGGCCAGCGCCTGAAAGGCGGCCTAAAATTCTGCATGAGACACGTTTTTATTTAATGGGTCAGCGGGTTGAGGTTGCTGACCATTATTATTTTCTCTCGTTCGACGTGGAGACATATTTCTGAAAGAGGAGAGCACGAATCAATAGTAGAGAGAGACACTTTAAGTACGATAGACTTCTGAAAGAAAGAATCACATTTTTTCCTAAAACGTCTTATAGCCTCTTGCTCATAGATGTGGTGCGCTACACACCGATGATCAAGACTCTACTTAACACGGCTTGTCAGACACCCTAGGACACCTTAAAACCTTAGGCTCTGATACCAAGTTTGTAACACCCCGAAAAACGGGTCCGAGAGCGTCATACGATGCTTGAGGCTACGAGTAGCCCCAAGCTAACCCTTTAAGCCATTTTCATTCAATTCAACACAAATTAACGGGGTTTTTATAAATAACCCTTAAATATCAATAGAATAATCATCATCCAAGAATAAAAGAATTTCAGAAAGATAACAAAATACGACTTATTAGCCAACTCCCAATATCTATACTAGTCTGACAAGCCTCTAAGAAAATCAATAAAACCAGCAAGCCATTGAGACATGCCCCAACTGACTCATATTCAGTTATCAAATGTAAACAATTCCGTGGAACCAACATCAGACATCACGTCCTCGAAATATGAGGACTCACGACAACAGAGGATGTAGAACAGCGTGCCCAAAGAATCACTGTCGAACCTGAAACTGAGCACCTGAACCTACATTCTGAGAAAATGCAGCCCACATCCGAAGATGTGGGTCAGTACCATGGAAAGGAACCGAGTATATGGGGGTGTATGCAGTTGTATAAACATCATCATCATAAATATTTATAAGAAATATGCAAGATGTATGAAAGACTCACATAGCCCGAAGAAAATCATCATAATCATGAGAGGATGAAATAAGTACAATTACACATGTGAGTTATCATATAATTTGTCAATCACTTTCAGTTCATCAAGAATATTAATTCTCATAATGTAAATATCATTTAAATCTTTTGAAAGAATAACTTTCACAATTCCACTTTCAAATCACTTCACCATTCACCATAGACACAAGGAAACACACATACACTGGGAGATCCTATAACCGACATAAACCATGTGAGATACATGGAGTCCAACGTACAACCCACGTTGGGGAGAACCATCCTATCCTTGCCATCAGAGTAGGACTATCGATATCAAATCCACACAAACTAGTGATCACTATATAAATCAGCCTTAGGCTCACTCCTACTAGGGCACGTAGTTCTAGGGAAGAAAGGTCACTTTATACCTCCCACTCGATGCTAAAGATTTCTCCTAGAATTAGCTCAGATCATTTTAAAGACAATCCATAACAAAACAATTTTAGTAATATATAAATATACATCGGGAGCCATCATACTTCCCATCTATCAAAATCAACCACGTTGTGGATTTCTTTCACACTCGAGTTCAAAACAACTCCATTAAGACCAAAAGGTCAAATCATTCAAAATATCTCAAATATTCAACATCAACGTGCTTATAACGCACACTTTCTAAAAAAAAACACAATTTTCAATAGGGATTCACGATCCAAATATCAAAATCATGATAAATATTGTTTAAGATTCATACTTTATATCTCCACACATGTAAATTCATCATTCAAAATCATAACCATCAAGATTTTATAATAATCATCATAAGATATGAGTTCATGCTTCAAATTCGTAAAAATCAAATAAAAATTATGCCTTTGTAAAGAAAATTACTTTTGGGCACAAGAACAAAAGAGAGTTATTGTTGAAAAAACCCCACATACATTGAATGATGAACTCTAGATCGATACTCATTTTGGAGATGTTAGTCGTGCCTTTGAATGATGGTTCTTAGAGTTCTTGAACTAGGAACTTGGAATCTTGAATAAATTTGCAGAATTAATGGTGAACTTTGGAGGTTCTTGAAGTTGGATGTAGGAGCTTAGGGTTTTATTTTTGGGGGAATTTAATGAAATATAACATATAATGGTTCTAATAGGCTTTAATATAGGGTTTGGACAGATTTTGGGTGAGGGGAAATGATCAAAACGCCCCTAAAAATCAAATAATTCTCGAATCTATCCTTTGGTGGACTGTTTTAATAGTCCGAAGTAGATCAACCATATTGTTTTACTCCGATATTCAAATTGGATGAAACCAATTTCATTAGAAAGAGGACTCTCATATCTTTCCGTTGATATATAGTATCTCACCCAGATCATTATGTACGAGGAGTTATAATCGTTTAAAGTTGACCCAAAAATTCCCTTTTAATAGGCTGAAGTAGATCGACCATAATTTTTTGCTCCAATAGAAAAATTGGATGAAACCAATTTCATTGGAAAGAGGACTCGCAGAGCTTTCCATTGATATATAGTAGATCACCCAGATCATTATGTACAAAGAGTTATGATCGTTTAAAATTGGAGTACAAATACGCCAGGCCTCAGTACTTTTTCCTGCACGTTTTACTGTTCACTACTATTCACGGTTCAATTGGAATGTTCATAACTCGTCGCTCGGGTGTTCGTTTTGGATGATCCACATATTGTTGGAAAGCTTATTCAATACTCTACGTAATGGTGGGTCATAATCTAAGACATTCCACACGAAAAATTTATAATTCATTCTAGAAGATAGAACTCAACACGTTTACGCACAAAATTTCAGCAAAAAATTTCCTAGGGTATTACAAGATTATAGGTAGGATAGTTCTTTTTGTGAGGCTTAAGCTGTCTAGAAGAATAGGCTATGACCTTACCCCTCTTTTTGTGAGGCTTAAGTTGTCTAGAAGAATAGGCTATGACCTTACCCCTCTGTATCAAAACACAACCTAGTCCAACTCTAGAAGCATCACAATAGAGAATAAATCCTTTTGTACCATCAAGTAATGGCAAAACTGGGGCTGAAGCGAACCGAGCCTTCAACTCTTGAAAGCTCTTCTCACAGGAATCTGACCACTAAAAAGTAACTTTTTTTGAGTCAATCTAGACATGGGGGATGCAATAGACAAAAAGCCCTCAACAAACCATTGGTAATAGACAGCTAAACCCAAGAAACTCCTGATATCTGATGGAGAGATGGGTCTAGGCCAGTTTCTCACTATTTTGGTCTTTTTAGAATCTACTCTAATGCCATCATCGGAAATAATATGACCGAGAAAAGCTACTGAGCTTAGCCAAAATTCACACTTGCTGAATTTGGCGAATAACTGGTGATATCTAAGAGTTTGCAACATGATTATAAGATAGTCTGTATGGTCATCCTCACTACGAGAATAGACAAGGATATCACCGATAAAGACTATGACAAACATGTCTAGGTACTATTTGAACACTCAGTTCATCAAGTCCATAAAGGTTATTGGGACATTTGTCAGCCCTAAGGACATGACTAGAAACTTAAATTGACCATAACGGATTCTGAAAATTGTCTTTAGAAGATCACATTCCCTTAATTTAAGCAGTTGATAGCCGAATCTAAGGTCTATCTTGGAGAAGTAGCTTGCACCTTGGAGTGTATTGAATAAGTCATCAATCCTAGGAAGAGGATATTTGTTTTTTATTGTGACTTTATTAAACTGACGGTAGTCGATGCACATTCGGAGAAAGCCATCTTTCTTACGCACGAATAGAACAGGAGCGCCCCATAGAGAAACACTAAGCCTTATGAAACCTTTATCTAAGAGGTCTTTAAGTTGCTCTTTTAACTCTTTAAGCTCGGATGGAGCCATACGATAAGGAGGAATAGAGATGGGCTGAGTATCTGGGAGAAGATCAATATCAAATTCTATTTATCTATTGGGAGGTACCCCTGGCAGGTCTTCGAGAAAAACTTTAGGAAACACGTTGACTACACGAACTGACTGAACTATTGAATCTTTAGACTTAGTGTCTTTGACTTGAACTAACTGGTAAATGTACCTTTTTATATCAACTTTATGGCCTTAAGATAGGATATAAAATGACTCTTGGGAGATACTGAATTTCTTTCCCACTCAAAGACTGACTCATCAGGAAACTAAAATTTCACAACTCGGGTGCAACAATCTATAGATGCATAATAGGAATGGAGTCAATCCATGCCTAGAATAATGTCAAAATTGACCATGTCTAACTCTATTAAGTCTGCTAATATAATCTTGTAAAGAACAGTGATAGAACCCTTTCTATAGACTCGTTTGGCGACAACTGACTCACCCACTGGGTGGAAACTAAGAAGGGCTTAGAGAGCTTTTCAGGACCTACCCAAAATTTACCGCAACTAATGAAGACACATAGGAGAGATTTGATTCGGGGTCTAATAACACATAAATATCAAGATAAAAGACACGAAGCATACTAGTAACATCGTCTGGTGAACTCTCCTGCTCCTGATGGGATGGTAAAGTATAAAACTGATTCTGGCACTGACCGCCATCGGTACTGGATGATGCACCCTGAAGAGGGACTGGGCGACCTAGTGGAGATATTGCGCTAGTAGCCTGAGTCTGGAGACGAATATTCTTGTTTCCTTGCTTAGCATACATACATTCTTTGATTTCGTGACCCAACGTGCCACAACCATAGCAACCCTTCGTTCCTCTGAAATACTCACCAGGATGATTTTACCACATTTAGCACATGTCAGATAATTGGGCCTTCCACCCATACTATTCTGAGATCTGGACATAGAAATTCTTCTCCACTGTTCCTGCTTGGTTCTAGGTGTAGGTGCACTGGCTGAAGATGGTGCTGGCATATGTGAGTCACCCTAAAATTGCAAATGATTTCCCCCTCTAAACCTTACTTGGCCATAATCAAACTATCCAGTCCTAGCCTCTCTCCCCTTCAACTTTTTTGCCTCAATCTGTTGAGCATAAATCATCAGCCTAGCAAGATCCATATCCCCAATAATCTTGGCAGTCCTACATTTCTTGACTACTAAACTAGATACTCCAGCAACAAACTTACTCATACTCGATGGGGTCAGCTATCAAGTTGGGAGCATACTTAGACAACTAATTGAACTTAAGGCAATACTCATTCACCGTCTTTGAGCCCTATCTCAGGTTCATGAAATCTTTTATCTTAGATTCTCTCATCTCGCATGGAAAGAACCTATTTAGAAATGCATCCTAAAATACCGGCCAACTTATGGGAGCTACATTCTCACCTCTACCATTTTATCACATAACCACCCAATCATACATAACATCTTTTAGCCTATATATTGGAAGCCAATTCTACACTTTCCTCCTCAGTAACATGCATAATTTGGGTGATCTTTCTCAACTCATCGATATAGAGTTGTGGGTCCTCACCTACTTTTGACCCAAAGAATTCAGGCAGATTTATTCTCATAAAGTCACAAAGTCTGGCTGTAGCTAACTCACCATTCTGCTGAAGTGGGACTGTAGCCTGATAGTTGCTCTAAATATTAGCAGTCACAACTTGGGCCAACGCCTAACAGGCAGCCCGAAATTCAACATGGGATATATTTCCATTCAGAGGATCAGTAGGCTGCGGTGGCTAGTTACCATTTCTACATGTATTGGTTCAGTGAGGAGGCATATTCAACTGTCATGTAAGAGAACGAGTTAATGCAGGTAGAGACAACTGTAAACATGATAGATTATGAAAGAAAAAAAGATGATTTCCTAAATCATTCCGTAGTCTCTTGCTCATAAATATGGCGCTCTTCACACCCATGATCAAGACTCTATGTAATGTGGCTTTTCTGACTCCCTAGGCCTCTTTAAACCTTAAGCTCTGATACCAAGTTTGTAACGCCCCAAAAATAGGTCTCGAGACATCACATGGTACTCAAGACTATGAGTAGCCTCAAGCTAACCCTTTGAGCCTTCTAGTAATTCTGAAGCTCATAGTAAAGATAACTTAGGAATATTAAAAACGAAAATAATAAATTTACTATCTTAAATGGACTGAGTTTAAATTAACATAATGTTTTTGAGTACTTAATTTAAAATTCTGAACAACCAACACTAAAAATCTGAATTATAGCTAACAGTCTGACAAGCCTCTACTTCAACTAACTAGAGAGTCCCTGGGACATACCCCCAGATGACTCGAAACAAACTGAAAACAACTAATCAAATATTACATAAAGCTGAAAGTTTGAATAAATGGGTCTTCGAACTATGAGGACTCACCTCGTGGTCAATCACGCTGCTGGAACTGAGCACCTGTACCTATATTATTAAACAATGCAACACATAGACATATATGTAGATCAATACTTTTGGAATGTAATGAGCATATGGGGGTGAATGCATAAGTAAAACAACAATGCAATATTTAAGCGAATTCTTTCAAAGGATACATGCTAAGTATAAATGACTCACCTTGTCTCGAATAAAACATATACTATGAAATGATAAAACATAAATATGTAGAGCATAGAAAATCTTTGTAGGTCATAACACTTGGTTCTAAAAGTTGTACTTTTACTCTTTCTACTAGGAGTTTCTTCTAACCAACATAAACTATGTGAGCCGTCTTGGAGTCCAACGTCTTACCCACATTGGGGAGAGTTGTTCTACCCTTGCCATCGGAATAGAACCTTATCTAAAGTTATCACTAACTTAGCCCACTATGGGAACTTAAACCTACAGTGGGTCGTAGTTTTGAGGTATGAGACCTTAGAATCATACCCAACTCGGTGATAAATACTACTCCCATACTTATTGCTCAGAACTTTAGGAAATCCACCTTAAAACAGTGCAGGGGTTTACAGTGAAAACTAATTATGTTTCTTTTTCTTAAAATCTCAAACTATATGAACAATGTAGATTCCTTATCTTATCTTAGGATCAAAAGATAAATTTCTTTCTTAAATCTTGGTAAACAACTTATGAAAGAGGCTTAAAATCGTATTCTTCTTGAAATATCAATACTTAGACTAAGGGCTTAAAACCCATGCTTTAAACTCATGCAAATTCATAGAAAAACGTCATGCTCAATACACTTCTTGAAATACTTCAATAATATCAAGTTACTGAAATCAAGAATCACGATATCATGGTTAAAACTCAATTGGAAATCTGCAAAATCATATCACACGCATAAAAATGTGAAAATAGACATGCAATTCAATATTAAAATCACTTGTAACATCATAATCTTCAAATAATAATAATTAGGTATGCACCCTAAATTGAAACTCATATAAATTCGACCTTAAAAACTAGTTTAGTGCACAAGGATGAAAGAAGTATCCTTGTTCATAACCTCACATACCTTGATGACGATGAAATTCCAGAAAGATTGGACCTTCAAGCTTGATTGTGCAAACCCTAGCTATCTTTCTCCTCTTGTGTTTTAGATAATGAACTAATGATTTTAATAGGGTTAAGATGTGTTTAGGAGCTATTAATTTGGTGTATTTATGTTTAGGGATGTTTATCAAGTGTCAAATGACTTAGTTTCCATCGGAATAACTCAAAAACAAAGTATCTACGCCACTTGGCCATAGGTTTGCGTTGCACAGCCTATGGCAAACCTTAAGGTTTGAGTCACACACCCAATGGCAAATCCTTTTTAGTGAACGTTTGTGATTATTAGGCAACGCACACCCCTTTGCAAAGCCATAACTTTTCTCTCGGGTATCGGATTAAGACAAATTGTTATCGATGGAAAGATAACTCAATTATCTACAATTTGGTGGGTCTTAATCTGCTAAATTCCACATATACATAAAGTTATACTTGTTTAAAGATGACCCTTGTGAAATCAAACATCAAAACTTCGTCGATTCAAAAGCTCCTAGCTCGCATTACTCTAAGTGACTCTTATGAACATGTTTTATACATCATAAGCTCTCTTCTCACTAGCTTAATGATCATAATACATGCACTCAAATATGAATTATGGGATTTGAGGTTTCATACGTAGGAACTAAGTCTGTCAAGTGGGTCGCCCTGACCCGGCCCTACCTGGCCCACTTAAAGGACCCGGCCCGGTTTGAACCGCTCGATAAGACCTAGGGCTTTAGAGTTCCGGGTCCTAAGCCGGTTATTTTTTTAATTTGGGCCCGGTTAACCCGGCCCGAACCTAGCCCGATCCAGGCCCGCCGGTTAACCGGCTCGGATTCAATTTTTTTTTTATTTTTGAGTTTTAAAATTTATGTAAATTATAAATTTTGGATCATTTTGCAATCAATAAAATTTCCCAAATTCATTCACTCCTTAGTCCTTACTTTTTATATTTTTTCATTTAATGATTTTAAAATTTTAAATTGAATTTCTAGTTTTCTACTTTAAATTAAAAACTTACTTCTAATATTTTATTAATTTACTACCAAGTATTATTAATTTATTATATTAAGTAGCATATGTTTTGTATATTTGTGTAGATATCTTCTATAGATGTGTATATTTAACGTATACATGTGTATATGTTTTGTAAATTAGTATATAACTACATATCTATCTATCTATCTATCTATCTCTCTCTCTATATATATATATATATTGTAATGTATATATATTGTAGTATATTTTATTAGTAGTAGTATATATACATTGAATAGAGTGTATATATGTGAATCTATCTTCTATAGACATGTATATTTAACGTATACATGTGTACATGCTTTGTAAATTAGTATATTACTACATATCTATCTATCTATCTATCTATATATATGTATATATATATATATATATATATATATATATATATATATATATATATTGTAATGTATATATTGTAGTATATTTTATTAGTAGTAGTATATATACATTGAATAGAGTGTATATATGTGAATCTATCTTCTATAGACATGTATATTTAACGTATACATGTGTACATGCTTTGTAAATTAGTATATAACTATATCTATATATATATATTGTAATGGATATATATAGTAGCATATTTTATTAGTATTAGTATATATACATTGAATGGTGCATATACATGTGTATATATATCTTCTATAGGCATGTATATTTAACGTATACATGTGTATATGTTTTATAAATTAGTATATAACTATTCATATATATATATATACTGTAGTATATTTTATTAGTAGTAGTATATATATATATATATATATATATATATATATATATATATATATATATATTGTAATGGATTGTCAAACTATTTGAGGTGACATATCTTATTATATTTGGGTCGTCCACCCTTTCAAGAGGACATACCGAATTGTTACTTCGTTTGAGGTGATACATCTTATTATGTTAGGGTCATCCGCCCTTTTAAAAGGACATATTATTATATTTTAGTTTTCCATTCTTTAATAAGATGCATCGGACCATCACTTTATTTATGATATCATGTTATTACGTTATGGATCGTCACCTCCTTCAGAGGGACATATTATTATGTTATGGATTGTCACCTTCTTCAAAGTGACATGTTATTAAATGGACCGTCACCTTCTTCAGAGTGACATATTATTATATGAATTATCACCTCCTTCTGATACAAATCAGTCCACCAAGATGCCAAAACAGTGCACAAAACGTGAGAAGAACAAGCAACACAAAGGGATACAAAATAACAAACACAAAAACACACGGATTTGCAAAATAATGAAAGGATAGATAGTGAGACCAAGATTATTACAAAATTAAGAACCAAGTATATTTCAACATTAACCCCTAATGAATGTAATAATCAAAACCACACTCTTTACGGTGACCGCCAAGGTAATCGACTAACCTCAAGATCCACCGTTTCCAAGCAAAGAACAATATTGGCCTTTCTAAGCCCTATACTAAGGATGACTTTTCCAAGTCCTAACTAAGGCTATGCTAAGGTGGTCTACTCTAAAGAGAGAGGATTTCAAGTATTTCAATCTTTCATCTTTCATAAACTAACTAGCAAATGAACTATTAAAACCTATTTATAGTCTAACTTATTATATAACTAAATAACCACAATACCCTTAATGAAAAGGGATGGTCATGGAGTGTTACTTGGACAAGGCTAAGTAACCAAAATGTCCTTAATGAAGGCCCAAAACCGTGAGTCCTCAATCTTCAATGCTCCAAGCAATCTTTCACATGTGGAATTGCTCTTTGGTGTACTCAAATTGGCCCCTCAATGTAGGATCCCGTTTCCTTAATGCGACCAAAGTTTGATGCCCCACGTACTGACTTCGAATGATGTCATTGAAAGCTAAGGCAGCCATTTGAATCGTATCATCCTCCCCTTCTTGAAAAGGACTCGACCTCGAATCCAAACCTTGCAAAACCAAAGAAAGGACACACAAATACAAACTCCTCATGGCATAAGGGTTAGGGTAAGCACGACAAATCACCTCAACATGCCAAGGTTGCACATATTTAGAATATAACCAAGGATCCTTTGAATGAAATATTAAAAATTCAATAAAAAATGTACGAAGGATTTGGTTATGGGATTCACCAAGAATGAAACTTTGCTTATCATATAGACCAAGCAACAAGTTGAGTACACCAACATCACAATTTCCATATTTGGTACCGGGGTCAAACAGGAAAAGTGGCCATTGACACGGGTCTAGACAATATTCCCCTTTTTCGTGGTCTCTATCCAAACTAAATGACATACTCTCTACAATAACATGCATATCATCGAAAGAAAATAGAGAGCAGAGAAAAGTATCATTCAAGTCGACTTCTACTAAGGTGCCCTCATATGTGTACTCACTACTAGTTTCTCAATCATCACCATGAGAACTCTCAACAATAAAATCACACAAAGTAGAAGAAGGAGTAACTTCCAAGACTTCACATTCCTTACCCTTAAGATTACTCTCATCCTCCAAGAAGAGATTTTCATCTTTAGGAGGAATGTTGTCACACCATAGTGGGTTAACATATAGGCTATAGCCTCCAAGGTAAGCTATACCATCTTTTTCACCACTAGGCTCATTAGGATTGTTTATATCATTTTCAAACAAGATATTATACCTAAAGAGTGCATGATCCAACCCACGGGAAGATTTGGAACAAGCAAGTTCCTCACTCTCTAAGAGATCAATATCAAGTTTCAAAGTGGTTTCAAGCACAAGATTGTCCCAAGAATAGCTCTCGAGTTTACTCCCCTTTTGTTGACCAACTTTTTCAAATACTTCACTCACTTGAGTTTGATTAATCAAATCACACACATACTTAAGTGGTGGATAATTTTCACAAATAGGTTGATCAACACCAATTACACAAGACGATGTACTTCCGTTCAACATATAGGCTTCAACACTAGGTGGACATAAATTGACCTTACAGGAAGAGTCAATTTGGTCATCAATAGGATCAACTAGTGTATCCACACTCACAACATGTACATCATCAACAAAAGGCAAAGAATCATTAGACTCACAAGTAAGTAAGCTACTACTCACACTCAATGGGCTACTAGCCACACAATTATCATTCACATGCACAAAAGTGTAAGAGTTAGATATTTTACCTTGAAGTTCTTAAGTCGATTTTCCTTTGCCATGTTGTGAAGGACCTCTACAAGCTTGGGAAGCAACTTCACTTCGGCATTGCTCTCCTTCACTTGCCATGTTGGTACCTACACAAATGTCCTTAGAAATAAAAGGACAAACAATGTTAGCTCGGTTTGGTGGAAATCCCCTCACTTCGCTCCATACTACCTCTCCTTTTCCACTCTCAGATTACCACCTTGCACACCTTTACTCCTCTCAATATTCTATCTTTCATAAGAATTTGGATTGGAGGTAGTATCCACTTCTCTTTGCGGCTCGGGTATCATGTATGTCACGAGGTGATTTCCCCACCAGACTCTTACAATATTTAGCCAATTTTGTATATTTGGAACTCTATGATATGCAAACCAATCGACACCTAATCATACATGACCATATCTCAATGGAAGAATATCGCGCCACACCTCCTCATGGTATTCAAATTGGGAGAAGACAACTTTGACCCTCTTGGTAACCTTATACCCGTCCAAGAAGTATGGAACAAGTAAAGGCTCACAAAACAACCCTAAGTAGTCAACCATGGATGGAACGATGTAGTTTCTATAGTACCTATCATTTAACACAATGAGGCATCCCAGTATCCCATAAATGGTCACCTTTCCGAAGTGTACACTCCTTCTCAAATCAACATTGTAAAGCACATGAGTACCCCTCAGTTTTGGAGATGCATACCTTCTTCTTCTCGTTGGACACCCTCCACTAGAGCTAGTATAACCATTCACACTATATCGACCTTGATAAGAAGTACTACAAGGTGGATAGTATGAATCTTCACACTCCTGACGTGTACTCTCATCATAGCTCTCATAAACTTTGCGAATGAAAAGGTTATGCCTAACACCAAATCTAGGTTCGGAGTAAGAAGTGTAACACTCCTCATATGCCCCAACGTCATCATAAGATCCATCACGAGGTCCTACATTATCTCTAAATTCACCATAAACACTAGGCACTCCATTCACCTCATTTCCCTCCTCAAAACCGAAACTCTCAAATCTGTCCAAGTTTTTATCATGGCTATTTTCATAGCCTCCGCAATCTCCCGCAACTTTGTAGCCATAAAACCCCTCACTACAACTATAATCTCCCATGTTGTAGTCACAATAATCCCCGACTATCGAAGACATGTTCCCCTTATATCACCTTTGTACCTACACAATGAACAAACAAGATTAGTAGTAAAAACTCCTCACCAACACTCGTATACACCCACTTTTATGATTCTCACAATTGGAACGACGAAAATTGAAAGTTGCTTATACTCCGGTAGTCAATAGGATGTCAATTCTACTTGGCGGCCGAATGGATTCTTGTTTGATCGACTCAAGACACAAAAATAAAATTTACTTACGAACTTGAAACAAAGAAAATACTATGACTTATAAACGAGAAAAGCACAAAATACAACGCTTAACACGAAAGAAAACATACTCAAAAACTAATCTACAATCTAGTAGGTATTTACTAGTTTGCTAATTAGTATGAAAACCAACAAAATGGAAAGCAATCGAATCAAAAAAGTGAAACTAAGAATTCCAACGTTCTTGAGCTATTGATGAGGTCGATGGACAAAAAAAATATTGTTGAAGTTGAAATTTTTGTTCCACAATTTTGGTTGTTCAAATTTCACAAAGATGGGGGAAATTTCGGTTTTGGTAGCTTAACAAACAAGACTTTAAGTCCTTTTTTTCAAAATTCAAACCTTGACCAACTTTCACCTTTTTGGCATGACAACCTTTTAGAGGTCTTGTCCCCCTTTCCTCTTTTGGCTTGTCAAGAAAAATAAACTTACTTCTTTTTGGTATGAAGACTTTTGGAAGGTTTTTTTATTTTTTCCCCTTTGGTAATGTCTTGAAAGTTGTTTCAAGACAAACAAGAACCCATACTCTCTTCTCTTTGAATTTGGATCAAACAACAACCTTTTACAAGACTTCTTCAACACAACACAAGAACTTCAACAAAACCGTCCATTCTTCCCACAACAACTTGCAATTTTTCTTTGCTCAAGAACTTGGGTTAGACTCAAGCAGTGTTAGAGAGAAAGAAAACCAACACAAGAAACAACAAAGACAATCAAAACAACACCTAAATCTAGACACAAATTCGGCCAAACAACAACAACACTTCCCAAGCTTAAATTCCACAACACAATCTCCATAATACACGTTCAAAACTTGAACTAACAACACATCACACGATCAAGTCTTGAACCCGCAACAACAATACCAACAACAATCGGCCACACTTTGTTCACATTAACAACATCAACATTTCAAGCTCAAATCTAGGATATAAACTCAACGTGTTAGTGAGGAACAAAACTAACACTTAGAGACAACAAAGACAAGTAAAAATATTGGCCAATACACAACAAAAACACAATTTTTGTCCAAGAACACTAAATGGACAGATTGCTCTTTTTTTTTTTGAAATTTTTAGTTTTTTCAACAACAATTTTTTTTTTTTGAATTTTCTAGAAAGCAAGCCCAAGATTGATCTTGTAGGAACAAGATCAAGCCATGCTTTGATACCAAATGATACAAATTAGTCCACCAAGATGTCAAAACAGTCCACAAAACGTGAGAAGAAAAAGCAACACAAAGGGATACAAGATGACAAACACAAAAACACACGGATTTGCAAAATAATGAAAGGATAGATAGTGAGACCAAGATTATTACAAGATTAAGAACCAAGTATATTTCAATATTAACCCCTAATGAATGTAATAATCAAAACCACACTCTTACAGTGATCGCCAAGGTAATCAACTAACCTCAAGATCCACCGTTTCCAAGAAAAGAACAATATTGGCTTTTCCAAGCTCTATACTAAGGATGACTTTTCCAAGTCTTAACTAAGACTATACTAAGGTGGTCTACTCTCAAGAGAGAGGATTTCAAGTGTTTCAATCTTTCATCTTTCATAAACTAACTAGCAAATGAACTAATAGAACCTATTTATAGTCTAACTTATTATATAACAAAATAACCACAATACCTTTAATGAAAAGGGGTGGTCATGGAGTGTTACTTGGACAAGGCTAAGTAACCAAAATGTCCTTAATGAAGGCCCAAAATCGTGAGTCCTCAATCTTCAATGCTCCAAGCAATCTTTCACACGTGGGATTGCTCTTTGGTGTACTCAAATCGGCCCCTCCATGTAGGATCCCATTTCCTTAATGCGACCAAAGTTTGATGCCCCACGTATTGACTTTGAATGATGTCATTGAAAGCTAAGACGGCCATTTGAATCGTATCACCTTCAGAGTGACATGTTATTATGTTATGGACTATCACCTCCTTCAGAGTGACATGTTATTATGTTATAGACCGTCACCCCCTTCAGAGTGACATATTATTATGTTATGGATCATCACCTCTTTCAGGGTAACATGTTATTATATAGACCATCACCTCCTTCAGAGTGACATATTATTATATGAACAGTCACATCCTTCAGAGTGACATGTTATTATATTATGGACCGTCACCTCCTTCAACGTGACATGCTATTATATTATGGATCGTCACCTTCTTCAGAGTGACATATTATTATGTTATAGACCGTCACCTCCTTCAGAGTGACATGTTATTATATGGATTGTCCCATCCTTCAGAGTGACATGTTATCATGTTATGGACCATCACCTCTTTCAGAGTGACATAATAAATCGTCACCTCCGTCATAGTGACATAATAAACCGCCACCTCCTTTGGAGTGATATGTGATTATGTTATGGATATCCACCTTCTTCAAAGTGACGTATAATCACTTTATGGATCGTCACCTCCTTCAGAGTGGCATGTTAGTAGACTGTCACTTTCTTTAAGTGACACGTTATTATATGGATTGCTATCTCCTTCAACATAATATGTTACTACATTATGAATTTTCACCTTCTTTAATGTGGCGTACTAAAACAAAGTTTGCACAATTGCCCTTATATTATATTTGCTACTAATAAGTTTGGTCCAGGTGATTAATAGATATGTTGGGCCATCACCATATTCAAAGTAGCATGTTATATTCAAAATGGACCGTCTATTTCTCAATGAGATATGCTGGACCGTCACTCCTTTTAAAGTGGCATGTTACATTTAAATTGAGTCGTTCGCCCTTTAATGAGACACGTTGGACCATCACTCCGTTCAAAATGGCATGTTATATTTAAAATGGATCATCCATCCTTCAATAAGGCATGTTGGACCATCACTCCATTTAAAGTGGTATGTTACATTTAAAATGGGTTGTCCACCCTTCAATGAGACACATTGGACCGTCACTCCATTCAAAGTGGTATGTCACATTCAAAATGGGTCGTTTGCCCTTCAATGAGACACGTTGGAACGTCACTCCATTAAAAGTGGTATGTTACATTTGAAATGGATCGTTCGCTCTTCAATGAGACACGTTGGACCGTTATTTCGTTCAAAGTGGCATATTACATTCAAAATGGGTTGCTCGCTCTTCAATGAAATACGTTGGACCATCACTCTATTTAAAGTGGCATGTTATATTTAATTTGGGTTGTCTGCGCTTTAATGAGATGCATTAGACCGTCATTCCATTCAAAGTGGCATGTTACCCTTCAATGAGACACGTTGGATCGTCACTTCATTCAAAGATTCATGTTACATTAAAAATAATTTATTCGCTTTTCAATGAGACACATTGGACCGTCACTCCGTTCAAAGTGGCATGTTACATTTAAGATAAATCATTCGCTTTTACTAGTACATGTTGGGCTGTCACCCTGTTCAAAGTGGCATAATGTTTTAGAACAAGTTATGCAAATTGGTTCATCAACTATCTCCACATAACATGTTTTAACGGGTTTGCACCAATTTACACTATTGTAATGCTACATTTACAACTAACTATTTTATTTAAGATGTTGTCGAGAGCATCCTAAATGATGAAATTCTCAAGTCAATACAACAGGTATGGACGACTCCAAAAAGGACACAGCACAATGTGGAACTTTTTTTAAGAAACAAATCGGGACATAGTCCAAAGAGGAATATCAAACTTTTTGGACGCGATCTGAAGGACGACTTCCACCACCATCAAACCACACTCTTATTAGAAGGCATGTAGGGTATTTTTGAATATTCGGGTTTTAGTTGCACTTTTAGGATATTTCTAAGCTCATACTGGAAGTAACCTTCTTTTTTCTTCAAATCTGAGTGATAACATACTCAGAGTTTTGAAAAATATGTCTAGGTAAATTCTTGCCTATGGATATGAAGGATCACACATTCATGGTTCAGAGGTTACAAGCCTCTTTTTCTTAACTCAATTGACTTGTCACTCATCCAAAGCCAAAGATTGTCTAAAATAAAAGATTATCTTATCTACTGATTGAGTCGAACTACAAGCACTCTAATTCCCTAAAGATTGAGATATGTAGGTTGAGCTCTATGTAGAAAAGTCGACTGCACTCCAATCTCCCCCCAATTCTCTTATTCCCTAGATTTTCGGTTTCACTAAAATTTGAAAACTGAGAAAGGTTGTGGATTCATTGAAAATCGTTCTTTAGAATCAAGTTTTATGAACTACAAGTGGCCAGAATTTTCATATAATTTGAGATATATAAGAAACCCAATATCGGGTTTCGACCGTAACTCCCTAAAACTCGTGCAGAAATCAACCTCTTTCAAGAAGCGAATTTGTGGTCGGGTAAATTAGGAATGTCAACCTCCCTTTGCCTAGGGTTACTTGCATCCACCCTACCCAAAAAGAGAAAACAGTTGTTGACACCTAATTTTTGTCCTTCACGACTAAGTTTAGTTTTGAGTTTCTTTGATTTTAAATAAAGTTACAACATTTATTTTATTCAAAAACTTTTCAAGGTAATTTTGTCATTTTAAATAGCGACTACATATCCTCGTATTTGTATACACGAGATCATATAATTTTGTTACTTAAATAATTATTTTATTAAAAATTTAATCTTAATCAAAGGTTGTCTCTAAAATTAAGTCGAGGGGGTAAAATATTGATCCAAATGTAATTTGTTCTTAAAAAAGTAATTTATTTGAAAATATTTGTTTAATTTTGTTAAACCAAGAAGCTTCAGATTAAATCGATTGATAATTTGTTTTCAATTTTAATTTAATTTTAGCCAATTTACTGAATTTGATCATAATTGAAATCAATTTGACCATAATTTCAATGTAATTGATCAATTGATTTTCAATATGATTTAAATTTAATAAAAGTTGACTAAAGTTATAAATTTTGACTATTATTAAATAACTTCATTTTAAACCTCAATCCCAAAATAATAACAGCCCATCCACCCCAACATCAGTTCAATACAATACCCAATCCATAACCCATAACCCACTAGCCCGACCTAATTCCCTTTCCCCAAACACCTGACCCAACACCTCCTCTATTTCTCTTACTCCATCAGCAATATAAAAATTTCAACGGTGTATAAACAGCCGACACAAAAACCCCAAACAACCAATGACAAACCAACCTAATACAGAACAACAACTCAGCTACTACAGCGAGACCCAACTTCCATCGAACAACTTCAATTTGATTGAAATTCAAATTCTTGTACCAAAACAAGTACAATCCAGCTCGAAAACTTCTTATCCTTTCAATTGTTTTGACTTCATAAATTCAGTTTTTGCCTACTATTCTTTATAATGTTGCGTTCATGGTTCCATCCTGCTTGTTTTAGTTTCTTTTGGCTTTAGCTTGATATTATCATGCTTGTTCAATTTCGAGTCCACTATTTTCGATGTAATATTTCTTTTTTTCATCCCCCGTCCAAGTTTAATACTGCTTCTTGTAATTCCTTTAATATTCTTGTAATTTGTTAAAGATTAACAATTGACCAGAGTAGCAATTTATCAATTCTCGTGTATTTTATCGACTCATAGTTGTCAGCTAAAGTTGTAAACAATAAAATTTACTATTTTAATTGTTCCAACTTTTATGTGTCTCACCTAGTGTAAACTACTTCTTTATGGATTCCTAAGATCTAGACTTTGTTGTTTAAAATTTGGTTCGACTATTTAACTATGTGTTTTGGGGTTTGCTTTGAAATAAAAATAAAATGATTTGGACATCTGATGATGATCCCAAATATGGTACCTTTCCAATATAAATTTTGATCTTGCCTTTGTGTGTTATTGTTGTTTGTGTTTTCATTATTGTTTGATATTAACCTCTCTTTACGTTTCATCTAATCTTTATCGTTTTTTTCGTGCATGAACTGTCCCAAACGAGTCCAATCACATCCTCCTTTCCTTCGCATCTGAACTTTATCGAGTTATGCTTCATTAAAGGCAAAAATGGCTGGTATACACTGTGTACAACAGATATACGGTTTTTTCAGCTATGCCAAACATATGATGCATAGTGAAGCTGAAAGCAAATATACTGCCATTTACATGCTGATATATAGTGAATATACAAAAAAAAAAAAGTGAAGAAAATCAGTTGTGATATACAGCTGATATACACAGCTGAAAGAGGGTTGGAAAAGGTCCATTAAAATGGGCCCAAAATCAAGGGTGGCCAGATTTGAAAATGGGCTAAAAAGGGATCCAAATCTCAACTTTTCTTTCTCTATTTTATGGATAAATTACACAAATCACTATATTATCTAATATACATAAATCCCTGAATCTTTAAGTGATATCACATAAAATCTCGATTATTTTGTTAATTACATTTTATCCCTGTTTTCTGAAATGCGATACATATGTTATATGGTGATACATATAAAAAAGTGATACACTAGAAACTAACAAGATATTTATCTAAGGTAATAATGAATTTTTTTTTATTCATTGTATTCTTTTATTTAAGGAAAGATATCTAATTTTTCTCTTTTTTTAGATTTAATTTAGGCGTTTTAATTATGTTTCTCTTTTTTTGTCTTTAATTATGAAGGATATGTTTTTTTGGTCTTTTTTCTTTTTTTTTTTCGTCTTTATTTTGTCTTTAATTTTAGTTTTTCTTTTTAGATTTAATTTTAATTATGTTTCAATTCTGCTTTGTTTTTTTGTTAAATATAATTATTTTTGTTTTCTATACTGACTACACTATTACCTTTCATTAATAACATATGAATCACCCATAATATCATATATATCACTCATTAATATCATATGAATCACCCAATAATTAAAATAAATAATTGTATCTACCATATGAATTACCATAGTATCATATATATGAATCACCCAATAATTGAAATAAATAATTGTATCTACCTTATGAATCACCAAAATATCATACATATGAATCACTTATAATTGAAATAAATAATTATATTTACCATATAAATCACCATAATATCATACATATATCACCCATTAATATCATATGAATCAGCCAATAATTAAAATAAATAATTGTATTTACCATATAAATCACCATAATACAATATATATCACCCATTAATATCATATGTATCACCCGTTAAAATCATATAAAATGTATCTATCGTATGAATCACCATAATACTCATATAATGATATTATATTTATCATTCATATGAATCAACATTAAAAAAATAAACATGTATGAATAACTAAATAAATTTATATATGTATCAATAGATTTTCTTTTTAAAAAATGGGAGAGATTTTAGGAGAGGAAAAAAAAAGTTGCATGCATTAATGGAGGAGAAAAAATTAGGAAGAAAGATGATTTAAACATTAATGGAAGAGAAACAATCAAGAAGGAAGATGATTTAGTTGTTGATAATTAGGGAGATATTTTAGGAAAAGAAATCTTGAATGCGTTAATGGTGGAGGAAAAATAGGATGTGGGGTTTTCTTGATATGTATCAAGAGTAAAGTTGAAAAATGAGATTTTATGTAAATTTTTAAAAAGTAGGGGATATTAGGTAATATAGTCTCTTAAATATGGGATTTGTGTAATTTGCCCTTTTTAAAATTTAAATAAAATCTCATTTTTCAACTTTACTCTTGATACATATCAAGAAAACTCTATATCCCATTTTTACTCCATCATTAACTCATTCAAGATTTTCTTCTCTAAAATATCTCCCTAATTATCAACAATTAAATCCTTTTCCTTCCTGATTTTTTCTCTTCCATTAATGCTGAAATCATCTTCTTCCTGATTTTTTCTCCTTCATTAATGCATGCAACTTTTTTTCTTCCTCTCCTAAAATCTCTCCCATTTTTTTTTTTAAAATCTATTGATACATAAATAAATTTATTTAGTTATTCATACATGTTTATTCTTTTAATGGTAATTCATATGAATGATAAATATGATATCATTATATGAGTATTATGGTGATTCATATTATAGCTATATTTTGTATGATTTTAACGGATGATACATATTGTATTATGGTGATTCATATGGTAGATACAATTATTTATTTCAATTATTGGGTGATTCATATGATATTAATGGATGATATATATGGTATTATGGTAGATACAATTATTTATTTTAATTATTGGGTGATTCATATGATATTAATGGGTGATATATATGGTATTATGGTGATTCATATGGTAGATACAATTATTTATTTTAATTATTGGGTGATTCATATGTTATTAATGAAAGGTAATGATGTAGTCAGTGTAGGATACAAAAATAATAATTTTTTTTTAAAAAGGACTAAAAGCAGAATTGAAACATAATTGAAATTAAATCTAAAAAAAGCAGACTAAAATCAAAGACGAAAAAAGAGAAAAAAAACAAAAAAAACATATCTTTCATAATTAAAGACGAAAAAAGAGAAACATAATTAAAACACCTAAATTAAATCTAAAAAAAGAGAAAAATTAGATATCTTTCCTTAAATAAAAGAATACAATGAATAAAAGAGAACCTATTATTTCCTTAAATAAATATCTTATTAGTTTCAAATGTATCAGTTTTTTATATGTATCACCATATAACATATATATCACCATTTTAAAAAAATCGGGATAAAATGTAATTAACAAAATAGTTGAGATTTTATGTAATATCACTTAAAGATTCAGGGATTTATGTAAGTTACGCTTAATTTATTGTAATTTATTTATTTATTTGTTTGTAATTTAATTTAAATTAATCTAGATGAATTCTCAGGGAGCAAGTTTATGTTGAAATTATTTAAAGTTTATGTTGAAATTATTTACTTTATTTGGTTATTTTTAATTCCTCTACTTAAACAAATTTAATTTTTGAAAAATAACTTGAAAAGTTTTATATAGTTATTAATAGTTTAAATCCACATTTAAGAAGTTGGGTTAATCATTTAGCCCAAAGTTTTAATCTGGATAAAAGTGTTAAAGTTAGAATTATATTGGAACTTCTACATTTAGTTTATTATTTTGGAATAAAATGAATGGGCAAGTTTTAATAAATTTTGCTCATCTTAAAATGAGATTTTTGAATAAATTTAAGACTTTTTCAAGGAACTTAAGAAATTTTCAAAATTAGTCAAACAAGTTAAATCCGTTGGGAACCACACTTTATGGATTTTCAAAAGTGTTTAACACCTTATTTCGAATTTACTTAAACCCTTACCTAGACTCTGGTTATTTTTTATCACAGGTTTTTTTTTAAAAAACTTACCTTTGATGGTTTCTTAGTTTTACTAATAAATTCAGTGATGACTTTAAATTATTTTTCAGAATAAGTATAAATAGACCTTTCTTTTTCGCCACAAAGTTATGAAAAGTTTTTGGTTAGTTTCGAAAACGGACGTAACAGTAATCAAATGATTTAACCTAGCAATCTAATTCAGAAGTGAAACTTGATTACAGAATTGTGAATGTATTTTTTTTATAGTCCGATTTTATAATTTATTTCACTTTAAAACAATTCGGGATGGTAATAAAATCCTCGCAACATTAAATGAGTAGTTAAAATTTAAGTATAGTTTAAGAGTGTATTTATGTCTTTTTATTTTATTTTGTTATATAAATATACATTTACATCTGGATCATGTACATAGAATTTGTTGTGTGTGATATGTACGAGAATGACATAGCACAATATTTACATTATGCATTTAAATGTTTGTCTTCGTGTAATTATTGGAGGTAGATTGAGGACCCTAGTAAGCCATTTGCGACTTGCACCTTACTATGTGTAATAGTTAATGTTGTTATAGAGATTTAAGCTTCATATTGTGGTTTCCTTCTATAGAATTGAATTATCTATTATAGTCATATAAGTTGGTTGTAACACTTTAATCCCTTGTTTTAAGGGTTTGTATCCAAATCATATTTTGTGATTATTTGTAAGTTGGAATAATGTTTTAAGACCTTTTACTCTAGAAAAAATGTTCATAAGATTGAATAGTAGACTCATCCCTTTATAGTTTGAAAAACCCTTTACTTCAAGTGGTATCGACTTATATTTCTCAAAAAATGAATCTTGTTTTCATGATTCAAAATAAATTAAATGTATTCATTAAGATACGAAATATTTTTATTTTAAAACAACAAAAAAATATTTAATCATGATTTTTCTATCCTCGATACTCTTTGTTTGATGTGGTTGTGGTCAAGGAGGGACTTAACCTCCTACACTATGGTTTGTAGACACATGTATAATTCTTTGAGACTATTCTAGAAAAGAATTTTTTAATCCTTAATAATTCAATTTTGATGTAGGATACCTATTCAAAAATTTGCAACTCAATCATATACTCCGATGGAACACAATAACCTATAATTAACTTTTCAAAAAAAATTCAAACTTAAGCTCGAAGTACCCTTTATACTAATAAGAATTTCCTTAATTACATGATTCCGTCTTCATATAAGATTTATTAGGCTTTTTCACACATTAGGCCTCTTTTATTTTGTACATAAAATTTATTTATTCCATAATTAAGTTAGTAATATAGCTTTAAAAGAAAAAAAAATCATAAATAATAAAAAGGGACGAACAAAAGTGATAAAAATGATAATTTGGAGAGTAAAGTAGACAAGTAATAATTTGGAGGGTAAAGTAGACAGTAGGCATGTTGACTAACCCTCTAAGTGACATAATCACACAGTTAATTGTCTATTTGATGTAAGTCAAAATAGTGTTTAATCATTTTTATAGTATATGAATAAAATTTAAATTATATTTTAGCTATTTATTTTTAGGTCAAAATAATCCAAACAAGTGTTACGTATGTTTTATGTCACCAATAAAAGAAACATGACTTTATTAAATAATTTTTGATAATTGAATGACCATCTATTATGTGAATTGACAAACAACAGCAACGACAACAATAACTTCAGTGTATTTCCACACAGTGGGGTTTGGGGAGGATAAAATATACGCACGCAGTCCATACCGCTACCCTCGAAGAAGTAGAAAGACTATTTCTCATGTGAATTGACAAAACTAATTAGAATTGAAGAGAAACTTCAACTATGAAGAAGCACGTCAGAGAGTAATTATTTTTAATTAAATAAAAGTAAGAGTGAATACAAGCATTGACGGTTTGATCAGCATAAGAGAAGAGAGTTGAGATGAAACTAGATGGCATGCAATGTTGAAATGCACACTACTAGAAAATGTGCCTATAAAACAGACTTGCTAGTAACTGTTGCTATATCTCGTCTAGTGCAACGCCAAAAGAATTGATAGATATTGACACGACTTAGCCATATGATCGTTGCTATTGTAATATGATTGTTGCAATAACCTAGCTACAACAATGATTTTTGAACTATTGCAGTAGAGTCATCTACGATAACGGTTATCTGAAAATTAACATGTATTGTATCAATAATTTAATCATCCACGTTTCCTTCATCATTTTTTCTCTTTATTTTTCATCACCCATCAATACCATTATTTTTATTCATTTCTCTTTATTCATTTTATCAAGGAGATATAAAAATAGAATCACTCTCATAAATTATTTAGCAAGTCTACTCATACAATTTAGAATCTCTCTCTAAAATTTTTTCCTCTTAGACCTAATGTGTCACTGTAAATTTGAGCTAATGTTCTCAAATTTACACTAATGTAAACTCATATTTGACTATTAGAAGCTAAAATTCACACATTCCTCTCATCTCTTTGAAGATTTTGTGATTTAGTTGGTGTTTCGGTGTTTTTAGTCACATCTCTCAGATCTATTGGTTTTTCTATTTGTGATAAGAGTTAGGACCTAATTTTCTTCAATAAGTTTGATCTTTTAAAGTATTTTTCCTTTAATCTCTTTTTCGCTTTTTAAGTTCTGAGCTACAAATTTCGTAAAATTGTCAAATTTTGTTGTTTCATGTGCTAGTAGGTTGCAACTTTGAGTAGGCTTTTATTTGTTTGTTTCAGAATTAGTGAAATTATTAAATTTTGTTGGTAGTTGGTTATGTGTGTTGTAATTTATTTGTTGTAATTAGGTGTTGTAAAATTATTAGTTTTTTCAGTTGCATGTAGTATTTAATTGCATTTTTGTTTTTGTATTAATTTATTGTTGTTAGATATGGTATATTTATCAAATTTTGTTGTTGTATGTGCTATTAAATTAGCTAATGAGTGTGGTCTTAATTTGTTCTTATTAGTTATAATATAAATATAATGTTTTGTTGTTATATGTGTTATATTAGCTATTGTTTGTTGTCTTATTTTATCGTTGTTAGAATTTTTTTTGTAGATTGTTCAGTGTGACATTATTGTTGGATTTACTTTGCATTGGGTTTTAATAAATTTGGTAGTGTGTTTTTACCTTGTTTCTCTTTATTTTTTGATAATAGATTTGTAAAATTGATTACTGTGAATCGTATTTCTCTTGTCTTTGATGTTGAATTTCTGAGACATATTGATTAGACAAAATTTTTTGAGGCATGATTTAAATCCTTATCTTTTTATTTTCTAAATAACAATTTTTGTAATGATATCTCCTTTCTCGAATGTTCATTAAGTTGGATAAAATTGTATCTGATTCTTTATAAGAAATGATCATTATTGTTCAAAAAATATAATTTTTGAATTTGTTAACTTAAAGTGTTCAAGAACTGGCTAAGTTATTAGTTTACTTAGTGTAACTTTTTTCATACTAATTTTGGTTATGGTGTTGGTTTACCTATTGTCTCATATCTTTTATGTATGTTACTAATTTTGGCTAAGTTGTTGGTTTACTTAGTGTGTCATTTCTTTCATATAAGTTACTGATTTAGATGACGTTGTTTGTTTAATTAGTGTGTCATCCATTTTACCTACTTAGTGTGTCGACTTAAGTGAGGAATCTGTTTTATTGAAGCAACGTCTCTTGTTAAGTTACTGATTTTGGCTATGCTTTGCTTAGGACAAATTGAAAAATGATTTTTTATTTAAAAGAGACTGTTTGGTTCAACATCCTCATGTTTGGTCCAGTATTATCATATTTATTAAAAAGGAATTATTTGATCTAGTATTCTTATGTTTAATTTGAATTGTTTTTTATTTTTAAGTACAGTTAAATTAAAATTTGAAATGATTCTGTTTGTTGAATATAAATGAGTTTTTGATAAAGTTATTGATGTGTGAATCATATCTGATTGTAGATGTAGAGTGTCAAACATGAAGCAATAGTAATAGTCTATCAAGTAGTTGTTATAGAGTTCCTTATTTTTTAGCGTGTCATTACTTTCATCTACTTAGTGTCTCTACTTAAGTATGTGAATACTTATTTGGACTATGCTTTGCTCAGGACAAATTGAAAAATTAAAAAATATTTTTTTCTTAAAAAGGATCTGTTTGGTCTAGCATTGTCATGTTTAGTTCAGTATTCTCATGTTTATTAAAAAGAAATTATATGATCAAGTATTCTCATATTTAAGTTTGAAGTGACCTTGATTTTTTGATTAAGTTAAATTAAATTTGAAATAGTTCTGTTTGTTGAACCTAGATGAGTTATTGATTAAGTAGTTGATGTGTGAATCTTTCCTGATTGTTTTTATGTCAGTGTTAAACATGAAGTAGTAGTAATAGTCCATCAAGTAGTAAAATTAACTTTCATTATCTTTTATGTTAATCTACTTTTTCTTTCAACTAAACAATGATAAAATATCTCACTTTTCGTATCCTATAAAGGACATTAATGATTCTTAATTTTTGTTTTAGTAGTTAGGAGTCTGTCTAAAATTATAACTACATGTTAGTCTTACTTGTCTTTGGGTGATCATAAAGTAATACTATGTATTACTTGCTATTGTTTTTGCAATAAATCTTAAACTACATAGTATTTATGTTTTGTTTGAGAAATTATTGTTTAATTAGATTGTTTAGTTGTAGAACATTGCTGCCTTTTATGTTTGTTAGCTAGTATTTTTGATTTCTTGTGTCACATAAATGTCAATGGGTATATTAGATAGAAGTTGGATGAACCTAAGAGGAAGCAGTAGTGAGTTCATCGATGGAGTGAAAAAGTTTCTTGACAAGGTACGAGTGCGCCATACAGTAGCTGATCCAGGTAGTGTTTAGAGTACTTTTGAGGTAAAGGTCAGTCTATGCTTCCAGAGTTGATCTACTACCTCCTCTTATTTAGTTTATATCTTATATTTTGTATTTAGAGACAGATTATGTTTCTTTTGACTATCAGTTGTATATTTTTACTTTGAGATGTATTTAGTTGGTTCTTACACTGTGACATCGAGTTTTGAGAGATTTATGATATCTCTGTTATGTATCTTTTCTATATTATTATATATGTATGGTTCGACTTCATTCTCGAAGCTTTGCCTTGAATTTTGATGTTGATTTCTCTTTTCATATGAGTTTGGGTGGTAAGCTTACTTGTCAAGGCTTTTTACGACAAGTGCCATCGTGACCCTTGATTTTTGGATCGTGACATATATCTAGGTGGATTAGCATAGGTGGCCTCACAATTCGGTGGTTTAGGTCGTAAGAAATGAGGACCTTGTTTCTTGTACACTTTTGTTGATAGTATCAACTTGATGCTCCTTGTTAATACTATCGACGTAACCTGGAATTTTGATCATGTTTTATGTTGTTTTAAGTGAATGTTAAAAGGCTTTTGACAGTAATAGTTTGATTATGTTTCTTATTTATATCCACATTATTCATTTTCTATCTATTTTTTTTCTTACAATTTTTTGTTCATCAGTTGCTTAATTTTTCAAGAGATTCAATATCTGATTTATTGAATCATTGAGGGAATCACATGTTTGGCTTCAATACTGATAGACAAGAGTTACAGAAAGATTTAACACTACTATTTATTTGTTTTATTTGTATAAAAAATAAAATACTCTATTATTTATGTTGAACTATCTATTTTTTGAACTTTAGAGGTCATGATATTGATATAGATATCTTGGATTATGAATTGCACCAACCTTCTTTAATTTTGGTGTAAACAAGATATGATGGGGGATATAGATTTGTTAGCTGATTTCATAGGAAAATTATAATGCTTCAGACTACATTTTTTTTCTTGTAATACTCTTAAGAGTTGTAACTAACTAAGTTATTATTCTTCGATAATGTTTTCCATGTGAATAACAAGTTACCTTTATCAAAATAATTATGTATTATTGTGTGACTTTTCTCCGCTACTCTATTAATTAGTAGTAGCTAGACTAACTGACATTTAATCCATTTGTAAGGTAATGTGATGCTTATGTTTATTATTCTTATACTAGATTTAACAGTTATAACTCCGAAGAAAAACAAAAATGTGAAGGCAAAAAGTACATGGCAGCTGAAAATCTTACATCCTTGGAATACAAACGGCTTTCGTCATTAAGAAAAAAATCGATCATTAATTATTTTCTGCGTCAAAACTCTTTTGTTGATATACTAACAGAAGCTATATAGAAACTGATGCCTCAAAAGTCTTCCACTCAAAATTCACAAGCTATACCAAAATTAATACCCCAAAAGTCTGCGAGTCTGAAAGCACAAGCTACACAAGAAAAAGTGCCTCAAAAGTCGCCTCAAAAGTATACGAGTCTGACACCACAAAGTATACAAAACAAGTGCAACCAAATTCTCAGCTACAAAAGCTCAAACTATAAAGGAACCAATTCCACAAATGTATCAAAAATCCTAAACTATTGAAGCATAGGCTGTATAGGAACCAATTTAATGGGTTACTCTAAAGTCTACCGTTTTAAAAACACAAGTTGGCCAGGTACAAGTGCAATAAAGGCCTATTGATTCATCCATTGTTGGAACAAAAGTTGCATAGGAACAAATTCAATAACTGCAAGAGATTTTTTCACTATGTAAGAGAAGATGTACAGGATCAGGTGCAAAAAGAACCACTGAATTCAGAAGAAAATGATCTATCCGGAGAAAAAGGCGAGAAAATATAAATGTACTTGTACACTTGAATCGGCTTACATTGTTGGTTAATATGTTGTTTAACATTGTTTCCTGTCATTGTAGGACCTTTGAGTCAAAAGAAAAGGAGAAAAAGTATAATTGTCACCATCCAAATCCATCGTGAGTGGCACCACACTACTAATCCGGTGGGAGAACTATCCACCTGAAATATCATCTTTATATCAACACTTAAAATAATTAATAGAACTAATCCGTCAATAATATATCAAGCCCAAAGAAACAAAACATAAGTACAACTTAAGGCAGAACATTGTACTTAACCAAAAACTATCCCTAGGATCCGAAAGTCGTTTTTGCCAAAACTACTAAAGATGTCAAGAATGGGATGCAACATAAAAAATAAAATGAATAATATAAGTCCATAAATAAAGACTTTTTCATCAAAGAAGGATTCATGGTAGCCCAAAACATGTTGCTCGCCATTGAATCCAAAGTCAACCGCTGGAATCACAAGTGAGGTCTCATAAGAACTGCTGGAATATGTGTTTCCCTCACAAAAGTAAGAGCATGCATAGTATCAGTATACAAGAAAACAACTGTGTATTGATAGGATCATTTGGCCAACCCAAGATGAGAATATAAACACTTAAATAAAATATAGTACAACCAGTTAATCCATCTCAAAACTAACATGCACATAGCACATTAACACCAAATAAACAGTTTAGGAGTAGAATCAACAAGTCAACAAAATATCACTAAGTCACGTTAAGTTAACTAAGTCAAGACAAAGTATATAAATTATCAATCGTATAAATATAATCAGTTCACTGCTGAAACCGTCAAACTTACCTGACCATTGTATATACATGCTATGGGTAATACATCCATTCTCTAGTCATGACCTACAGACGATAATTTTTGTCAATTTACTAAACCCTAGACACAAATATCCGTCAACCTTATTTCACTAATAATCCGTGAGAATGTTTCAAATATCATAACATTCCACATTTAGCAATAAGCTAGGTCAAAATCATGCAACAACATAAATTCATTTGCATTAACCACACCAAACAACATGTACTAATAACCGACACTACAAAGTAATTAGCAGGCACATAACGCACAAATTAGATTAAACTTCAATACCATCACCTACCTGGAACCAAGCTTGCACAACTCCTCTAAGCTAGAGCTTTGACCTTCCATGCAATTTCAACTTACTCTTGGTCTAGAACACACATATAAATACAAAATTAATGAAATAACCTATCGTGTAGGGAATTATAGTCCACACCCAACCCCTAAGGTCAAGTTCATGATTATTGCCTTCTCGTTCTAGGAATTTTCTATTGTAATTCACCTAAAGCTATCAATTTCATGAATAAATTAGTGAATAAACGGAATGCAAGGATAAATTAACTATTAATAATCAAACTACATTAACTTATTACTTTATTCACTCCCTTGCACCAGAAAACAACAAAAATCAGCCCTAAAACTATCCCAAAACATCATAATTTAGCAATTCTAAGGCTTAATTATCACATACAAGTAAACAAGGATGAAATCCTTACCTTAACGAAATTGCACGATGAAATCTAGGAAAAATCGCCCAAAATTGCCTCTACTTTGCCCCAAAATGATTATTAGAAAAATAAATTAGTTTGGGAGAAAAATTAAACAAATTAGCGACATCAACTTCTACAGTGGTGTTGCTACTGTCACTATAGCGGTCGTTGATTGGATTCCACTACTGCTATAGCGAGAATTTCTCTGCTATAGCAATGCGCACTATAGTCACATGCATGTCAGTATAATAGAGTCGATGGGACAAAATGTCTAGTTTCACCCTAAAATCTATTTTTAACACACCTTAAATCATAGATATTCCAAATAATACAGGTTACGTTACAATCGATTCTAGAAGTTCTACTCAAACCAAATTTGATTCCATAAATTTCTATGAATTTCTTATCATCTTAGCTAATTATAAATTAAACAAACACCATTAATCAGTCTAAAAGCAACAACTCAACTAGCTTAATCATATCAAATTCAATCAAGTAGAATGAGTGAATGAGATGCATTTACTGCAACTAAAGCCTATTATAATTAAAAATTATGACGATTTGTCAGATCTCGATTTAGAATTGCTACTTGCTCCTCCCTATAAGCCAAGTCCTTATCTAAAAGAACTAAGTCCCACTTAATATTGTAGTCTCTATCCCCATGGTATATTTTGAGTATATTGACATGAAATACCAGATGGACTCCAAGCAATCCCAGCAGTAAAGCTAAACTGTACGCAATAGGACCCATCTATTCAAGAACCTCAAAGAGGCTAATATACTGAGGGCTAAGTTTTCCCTCTTGTCATACCTCATGAATCCCTTCAAGGGAGACATCTTAATCAAAACTCGCTCCCCAATCTTGAAGTCTGTGTCTCTTACCTTACAGTCTACATACACTTTCTGCCTATTTTGATTAGCCAACAACTTGGTTTGAATGAACCTTACTTTTTTTTTACCCTCTTTTATCAAGTCGGTGCATAAAAGTTTAACATCTCAGCCTCAAACAACCCAATAGAAAACCTACACTTTCTTTCGTAGAGTGCCTCAAATAGTGCCATATCAATGCTGGAATGATAGTTGTTGTATGAAAACTCACAAAATGAAATAAACTAGTCCCAACGACCACCAAAATTAATCATGCAGACCGACAACATGTCCTCTAGCACCTAAATCACCCTTTTCAATTGTCCATCAATTTGACAATGAAACTCGTGCAAAATGTAAGCTTAGTGCCCAACTTCTTATGCAACATATCCCAAAATTTAGAAGAGAATTTTACATCTCTATTAGAAATACTGTTAAGTGTCACCCTATGGAGTCCCGTCTCCTTGATGTAGATTTTAGTAAACTGCTGAGAGCTGCAGTCGACCCAAAATGGTAAAAAGTGGGCTAATTTTGTCAACCAATCCACTATCACCCAAATGGAGTCATATTTTTCCAAAGTCTTAGAAAGACCTTCTACAAAGTCCACCGCAGTGTGCTCCTATTTTCAAGTAAGTATAGGAATCCTCTGAAGCAACCTCATAGGCCTTTGGTGCTTAAAATTCACTTGCTGATAATTTTTAAACTTGGACACATAGTCCACTATGTTTCTCCTTATTTTGGGTTGCTAATAAAGCTACCTTAAGTCATGGTACATCTTGGTTATACTCATATGAATAGAGTAACGCAAACCATGGGCCTCTAAAAGTAGATCACGAATAAAATCACCAAATCGAGGAACAAATAGCTTTTCTTAAACCACAACACCCCTTTTTCATGCATCACATTATCTTGGAGTGCATTCACTATCTTGTTCTCAAATTTCTTGGCCTTAACTTACTCCAGAAATATTAACTTCACCGCAATACTAGCCAACATTCTATCCTTATTTAAGACTCCAAACTGCATCCTCTGAGATGACACATTTTAAAACTCTTTATCTAAAGACCACCTGGACACCCTCGAGAATGAAAAACTACTCTTACTTATGTCTTTTTGGATTAATGCATCTGCCACAACATTAACTTAGATGGTACTGAATAGTCACATCATAATTCTTCTATAATTCCATCCATATCCACTGCCTTCTATTCAAATCTTTTTGAGTAAATATATGTTACAGGTGATGGTGGTTTGTGAAGACCTCATATTTGACACCATAGAGATAGTGTCTCTGAATCTTTAATGCAAACACTTTCACTGCCACTCCAAGTCGTGGATTGGGTAGTTACTTTCATAAGGCTTTAATTGTCTCAAAGAATAAGCAGTGCGATTTCTATCTTGCATCAATACAACACCCAATCCCAAAAGTAAAGCATCACAAAATAGTATAAACTTCTTTCATTCAGCTGGTAATGAAAGGATATGTGTTGTAGTAGAGATTTTCTTAAGCTTTTGGAATCTCTCTTCACATTGATCTGACCAAACAAAAGGCACTATTTTCTAAGTCAACATTGTTAAGTGTGTCGTAATGGATGCAAAGTTGTTGACAAACTTATGGTAAGTACTAGACAAACCTACAAAGCTCCTTATTTTAGTCACTAAACTAGGTCAAATCCAGGATTTAACTACCTCAATCTTCTGGGGGTCCACTATTACCCTTTTTTTGAAAGCTATGTGCCCCAAAAAGGCAATTGAAGACAACCAGAATTCATACTTTGAAAACTTGGCAAATAGTCATTTCTGCCATAAAATCCCCAAAACTATGCGAAGATGACCTGTATGCTTCTCTTTACTCTTGGAGTATATTAGAATATCATCGATAAATACAATAACAAAAGAATCCAAGAACGACTTAAAGATACCATCCATCAAGCTTATAAAGGATGCGGGGACATTGGTTAGCCCTAAAGATATCACCAAGAACTCATAATAACCATACAGAGTTCTAAAGGTTGTCTTTGGTTTATACCCTAATCTAATATTCTGTTGATGATAACCTGATCACAAAACTATTTCAAAAGATATAGTCGCGCCCTGTATCTGGTCAAACAACCCATCTATGCGAGGTAGTGTATATTTATTTCCTATAGTAACCTTATTCAGCTATTTATAATCAATACACATCCTCTTACTATCATCATTCTTCTTATAAAAAATACAAAGCACCCTAAGGTGAAAAACTCTGGCGAATAAAACCCTTATCAAATAGTTTATGCAATTGAGTTTTGAATTCCTTTAACTTTAATGGACTGCGATATGTTACCCTCTTCAGACCCCACTTTGTGGGAATACACTAGGCTTGTTGTTGTTGTTATTATTGTTGATTAGACATGAAGGAAGTGAGATAGGGAGAATGCCCTCTTCTAAGTCAATACAAAAATTGATATCTCTATTTGGAGGCATCCCTAGTAGGTTTGAAAGAAATGTATCCCAGAATTAGAAATGATTAAGAACTACAACGGAGTCGAAATGCAAAACTATCAAAACTAACTCTATATAAGGGGACCCCGCATCCACATCCCAAATATGAGCTACAAAATGCTAAAAACCCCTTCCCCACTAACCTTTTGGCCCAAATAAATGATATAGTTCTTATCGGCATAGCCTTACACTCTCCCTCTCACTCTAGTTTGTCTATTCATAGCATAGCTAGAGTCACTATCTTAGCATTACAATTTAAAACATCATGATACAAAGTTAACCAAAGCACATCCAGAATCACATCAAAGTCCAACATATCCAGAATAATCTAGTTACCAAAGTCTGAAAATGTCACGACCCAAAAATACAAGGATCATGATAGCACTTGACGCGATGAATCTTGACTAGTAAGCCTATCACCCAAACTGATACACAAAGGGGAAAATATAGAAATAACCCCAAGGTAAGGCTTCTAGAATGAATCCGAACCATAAAAGTATAATAAATATTGAAAGAAACATAACAATGCAGCCATAACTCCCAAAACCAAGTGTCAACAGTATAAGAACGCATCTAGTACAACTCGAATCCAAGGAAATGCTTAAGTTATCCAACTACAAGAGAGAAACTCTATCACTGGAATGAAATTAAATACATAATCATAAAGAAAGGTAGTAGAAGACATTCGGATGCCTGAAAATCATCAACTACTTTGAAAGCTCCAACAATCGCCCAAGTCAAGCAATGTGAGGTACACTCGAACCTGAATCTGCACCAGAAGGGTACAGTAGGAGTGAGTACGATCCACTTATACTTAGTAGGTATCATAGGCCGATCGAGCAAAGTAGAAAATAAAGCATATAAAATACACACTAAGGGTGGGTCGCCTGCAATCAGAAAATATCCCACAACAGTAGCCCACAACGCTTGCACTAACAGTTTTAATATAGCACATGTATTGCAATAACATATCAAGATAGAACATAAATATACATTATATCATGTACAAGTATAAATAGAGAGAACATATATATACAGGATGGTCAAGTATAAGTAACAGGATATAGAGCAAGTAGACACATAACAAGTCAATATGGAAATTCAATCACAACACCAACACAGTAAAGTAAATGCAATGTATAAGATGATAATGCTGATAGTGATACACGAGGCTGGTACACAACTTGAGGTTGACATACAGTCATTGAGTCTTCTCTGGAAAAATCCTGGGAGAAGGTCCATAATATCCAATATTTCATATTTTTCAGTGTTTCCTATATTTCCAGTGTTTTACAAAGTACATACATAGCATAAGACATAAACCAAGTACACATACATGACAACAGACATATATATAAAGCAATAAAACAAACAAGTTAAATGATGCGTATGATGATATGAAAATGATAATGCAATGTTCACAACTATTCAAAATAAGTATTTCCATAACCAATCCATAATGATATATTTCCATTACCACATGAGCCAACACATAGGACCCCACACAGTCATACATATCACATAATATCTCAATTTTAACAATTACATCACATATAGGCCCCCACACGGGCACGACACATAGATAGGCATTTTTTATGATTAGTTCTTATCCTTAACATGCATTTTATACCAATATATACTATTCACCCTAGTCTGAAAGAGTTAAGCCATAACCTACCTCGAATGCCAAAATCGAACAGCTACACTTCAATTTCAAAGTCCTACTCCTCACGGACGATTCCAAAATCAACTAAAACTAAGAAATATATAATCTATACATCAAAAAAATCCAACAATGCCCATATTGCGTACTTTTGATTTGGGGTAAAAATGGATCCCCAAAATGAATTTTCAAAAAAGAAGGGAAAAATCATAACTTTACTTCAAAATTGTATTCCCCATACTTTGAGGAATCTACAGCTGAAAATCCAAGTCAAATCGAGTCAAAAATGAGGTTCAAATCGAACAAAAAATATTTTTGAGCTTTACTGGGTAAAACCATTGAAATCCGTGTTAAAATCAAGAATCAAAGCTGTTTTAAAGGTTAAATTGATGAAAAACTAGTAATTATAGGATTAGGAACATTATTCAAATAAAAAAGAGTGAAATTTGGGGATAAATCAAGTAACAAGGATTTTGAGGTTTTGAACAATTAAATTAAGAATTAAAGTAAGACAAGGATGAAATCACACCTTAAATCTGTAAAAGAATCAAGAAATAATCATTAGTCTATCTTCTCAAGCACCCACAAACTTCACTTTTAAACTCTCACACTATTTTAGGGTTAAACTCTCAAGAGACAAGGTGAAAAATAAGCTAAAATTGAGGAAAAGGGATTATTTATACATTGCCAGGTTACCAGGCACAAAAAGGCATAAATCACCCTTCTAGAACGTGATTTACCCTTTATTGGCCACACCAGCAACCTGGTGCATCGGATTGTTAAGTCCAAAATGAACTTCAATGGAGTGATCGAGATTCATTTGGAGTCCGATATACGCAAATAAACTATGCAACCACACTAAATTCGACTCTCTGGACTCAATGGCAATATCACAATTTTGAAAACAATATCTTTTTCACAAAGTTGACCCCCGAAATCCAAAATTATAATTTATCAAATCGAGGATTGAAAAGAGATTTAAAAGCCATGAAACCCACCAAACATGTTACCATCCTAAAATGGACATACCAGATCTACTGGCATTGTTAGTTCATCCATCTGTCACACAGATCAAAAGATAACCACAAAAGTCTAAAATAAGGCTTTCGAAGCGATCAAAAATCATAATATCACATAAATAGTATCAAAATACATCAAAAATTGTGCCAATCACCCCCACGTATCAAAAATAACATAATGCAACTACGTGGAGAGGTAAAATAGTCAAATCGCATAATACCACAAATTTCACACATTTCATCAAATTCTAAATCATTACAAAAAAACCCACAAATAACACAAAAAAAGAATAGTAAACATGGGTTACTACCACAGACTCATTAACTAGAGTAGACATATAAACAGGGTAACAAGTACATCACAATCTAGATTCAAACCCGTCGCATACTGAACAGATACATCAGGATAAGTTGACCTCAAATCAAATATAACAGACGACATTTGGTCACAAATATAAATAGTACCTGTGATCACTGCATTAGAATCATCGACATCAGTCTTTATCAAAAATGCATAATAGCGAGCTGGATCATCAATTTGAGTTAGCTTATTCCCCGGCTGCACTCTTTCCCCTGCGTTGTCATTTCCTCAACCATCCCAACCACCTACCTGATTTCCCTATCCATTTTATACCCCTATAATTACTTCCTTCTTCTTTCCCGCTAGAACTATAGCCCAATCTTGTTACCGTATCTGGTCATTCGCCTGTCTCACAAGACACTCTCTATCATTGTTACCAAAAACACCAGATTAATAACATCCTCACTCAAGAGAAGGTCATCTGGTGAAAGAGTAAGAAGCCCCATGACCCCAAACAACCTGTGCCCAAGAAAAAACCATAGCAGGAACCACAGTAGAAGTTTGAAAGGTTAACTGAGTCGGGTGGGCTACATAGGCCTACTAACCGTGGCCCTTAGATATGGACCCACTAAAATTCACAACATTTGGGGACTTCTTGGCTAATATATTAGCATGACCTATTTGTGTAACCCCCTCTAACTTCTTAACATAATATGACACTTTATTGAACCCCTTTCCTACAAAAGTCATATGTACAGACAAAACCTAAAGATCATAATTTAAACCCTTGACATAGTGTCGAGTCCTCTCTTTTTTATTAGTAAACAACTGAGTAGTACAACAAGACAAGGCATAGAAATTAGCCTCATAGGCTGCAAATGACATATCATAATATTCCAATGCCAAGAACTCATCCCTTTTATGATCTCGGAAGTCCCCTGGCATATACTTTCGAAGAACTAGGCATGACTACTCCCAAGTCAATGGAGCTAAAACCAGTGACCTACATTCAACGTACACCCTCGAACATTGCTTAACATCTTTTTCCAATAGAAAAGTCATAAATTAGACTTCATGTATTTGAATAATACCCATCTTGTGCAATATCTGATAACAGCTAATGATGAACTCAAAAGCATTCTTAGACTTAGAACCATGGTAGTTAGGCGGTTTCATCTTCAAGAACATAGTCACCAGATCATATTTCATACTAGTAATCACAGAACATAAAACCGAATGAGGAAAAACATTATTCCTTGAAATATCATCCATACTAGTAGCCATAACAACAATAGAATGAAAAATCAAAGCCTAAAAGTTGATACAGTAGGAGTGGATTTAGTCCCAGCTAACCCACTTGAATAGCTAAACATCTTGAACAACCTCAGCAAACATCATAGGTAAGGATGCAACCCCAACTGGTACCATCATCTCAAGCTCCATTACCTATCCCTCTACTTTCTCTCTTTTCTTAACATAATTCTGAGGCTGGAAGAGGATATTGACCTTTCAAGAGTCTGTCCAACAGCTTCCCAAGATCCATCCCTAGCAGATGTGGGTCATAGTCTTCTTCTGTTACCTCGCCCTCTTACTAAGTCTTTCTCTCTTATGATTAGTTCCTCAACAAGAATAACCGAGGTAGGGGTTGGTGCTCGGCTTTCATGGGATCTAGTATTCATCAACGGTGGACAAAAGAGTGAAGAAATTAGATACAAATTTAGATCCCTAGATACCAATTGAAATGAAGTTATAGCGCAAAAGAAACAAGACTGATAAATTTTCTAAAGTCCAATAGCCTCCCAAAGAAAAGTATATGCATCTCTATACTATTTTATGAGACTCTACTGGACCTGTTTTGGTACAACAAGATTGACGAACGTAGTCTCTGATACCAACTTTGTCACAAACCATACCCTTCATGAGTAGTACCCATACTACTAACACAGAGGGAGAACTATCTATCCAAAATACAATCTTTGAATCAACACAAAAAAGAATTAATAGAATTAATCTAGCTATAATATATCAAGTCTAAAGAAATAAAACATAAGCATAACTTAAGGCAGAATATTTTTCCTAACCAAAAACCATCCTTAGGACCTAAAAGTCGTCTGTACCAAAATTATTAAAGATTGTCGAGAAAAAAATGCAACCCCAAAACCTAAAATGAAAAACATAAGTCTAAAAATAAAGAATCTATCATCCAAGAAGGATTCATGAGCCTGAAACATCTTGCTCACCCATGAATCTGGAGTCAACTGCTGGAATCACAAATGAGGTCTTATAAGAGCCGTTAGAATATGCGTTGCACTAACAAAAGTAAGAGCGGGTACAGTATCAACACATAAGAAAATAATGGTGTACTAGTAGGGTCATTTTGGTGAACCCAAGATGAGAATATAAACACTTAACTAAAATATAGTACAACCAGTTAATCCATTCTCAAAATTAATAAACATGCAGCACATCGACACCAAATATATAATTTAGGAGTAAAACCAATAAACCAAAAAAATATCACCAAGTCACATTCAGTCAAAACAAGCCAAGACAAGTTAAGACAAATTATATAAATTTTCAACCACACAAATATATTTCCTGCTTCACTTATGAAATCGTCAAACTCACCTGGTCCTCACACATACACGTTATGGGTAATACATTCACTCTCTATCCATGACCTACAAAAGGCAATTTTCATCCATGTACTAAACCTCAGACATAAGAGCCTGCCAATCTTGTTTCATCAATAAGCCATGAGAACATTTTATATATAAAAACATTCCACATTTATCAATGAGTTAGGTCAAAATCATACAACATAAAATCATTTGCATTGAATACATCAAACAACATGTACTAAAAAGCGAGATTACATGTACATATAGCACAAATTAGATTAAACTACAATACCATCACCTACATCTAACCAAGCTTGCAAAACTCTTTTATGTCAGAGCTTTGCCCTTTCATGCATTTTCGCTTGATCTTGCTCTAGAAAACACATATAAAAGCATAATTAATAAAATAACCTAACATGTTGGGAATTATAACTCACATCCAACCCTCTAAGGTCAAGTTCATGATCATTTTCTTTCTATTCTAGGGATTTTCTATTATAATTCACCTAAAGCTACCACTTTCATGGATAAATAAATGAATTAACAGAATACTAGGCTAAATTAATTGTTAATTATTAAAACCCACTAACTTATTACTTAATTCGCTCCCTTTTACCAAAACAAAAAACAAATCAACCCTAAAACTTTCCTCAAAGCCTGTAATTTAATAACCGAAGGCTTAATTATCAAATATGAGTTAATGGAGATGAAATCCTTATCTTAATGAAGATGAACGAAGAAAATTTATAGGATATTGCCCAAATCGCCCCTCTTTTGCTCCAAAACGAGCTTTAGAAAATAAAACTATTCTGAGTAAAAATTTAAATAAATCTTTGACTTTCGTAGCTATGGCGACGTACATTTCTATAGCAGCATCTGTCGTTATAGTGGTCGTTCACCGTGTTTGACCATTACTATTGCAAAAATTTCTCTGCTACAATGGTGTCGATGGGATAGAATGTTTAGTTTTATCCAAAAATCCTTTTTACAACATACCTTCAACCAAGAATATTTCAAACAATGCCCTTTATGCTATGATCAACACTGGAATCAAACCTGTTCCATAACTATCATAAGTAGCCCTCAATACAAGACCCAAATCGAAAATGGTTTCTCACATACCAGACTTAAACCAGAGTTAATATCATGAATACTGAACTTGAATGGGAGAAATATCATCATAGATGGTAGATTTGAATCAGTCTTAATATCCCCCAAGTACAAGCCTAGAAAAAGTCATAATATACCTAAATCCTCCTTGGGATCAAGAATATAAATAATATAACGTAAGAAGTCTTATTGAGACTACAAGGAGCTAATTATAATCTTGACCTAAAGTGGATCGGAGGGGCCTACCTCTAATCTTAAGAGTTTGTTCTAAGGCTAATACCCCAAACTAGGCTAAGCTTCCAAAATCCCGCTACAAGATGCTAAATAGGCCTCATTGATTCCTAATATAACAATTCAACCTAAGGAGCGAGTAGTTAAGTCAAATACACTTAATTACGTTTTTCTAACTAGTTAAATTATCTAAATTTGCTAAGTATACCAACATGTCGTAATTCCTAACCCAAAACTAGCATAATATTATATCAATACTATAATTAAGCTCAACCTAAGAGAAGAGTAATCCAAGCCTACCTGGACACCAAAGAATGCCTAGTAAAGTCCGCTAAAATAGAGATTTTCTCTTTTAAGAAGCCTTCATACGATATCGCACTATCAAATAGTGATCTATATATTAATTTGATGTAATGCTCAAGACTACCCTCGGACGTCACACGGTACTTAGAACCATAAGTGATCCTAAGCTATCCCATGATACTGGAACAACTCATGAGCAACTGAAGAAAATACATAAAACTGGAAGTAATAAGTTGAAGAGATATCTTTAGTTGAACATGTTTAATAAAAAACTGTTTAAAATATTTACACTCTAGTTATATAAATTAAACACATCAACTCTGACTGACTTTCTATGAAACCTCTACTAATACTGACTATAGATAGCTGGGACATAACCCCCAACTATCTCTAATCAATACAACTGAATAAAAATAATATTGGATCTATGATTGACTTGAGACCTCGAATCAAAAGAACTCATCACCTGTTGGCTAGAAGTTGGGAGCTATCTGATTATGATGTATGGGCTACAACTGGTACCTACATTATGAAACAATATCTCCACACAGACGTATATATGGTCAGTATTTCTGGAGTGTACTGAGTATGTGGGGGTGAATAAAATTAGTAAAATTGAAGCTGAAAATACTTTCAAATGTATGCTAAGTGAAAGAGGATTCTCCTTGATCATGAATAAAAATAAAGACTGAAATATCATAAAACATGAATAATAAAGCATAATCTAATAAGCTTAGTGAGTCATTACACTTAGTTTCTAAAATCTGTACTTTTATGGGAGATTATTATGACTGACATAAACCATGTCAGCTATCATAGAGTCTAATATCTTACCAAAGTTGAGGAAAGTTGTTCTACCCTTGCCATCAAAATAGAACCTTAACTTATACTGATCACTAATCTTATCCCATATTGGAAAAATGAGGGGACACTTTCTGGCAAGGCTCCTAAACCTACGGTGGCATGTAGTTTCTAGAGAATAGGATATGATAAACATATATTTCGCTCTTGGTGCTAAATACTACTCCCAAAACATAAACTTATATGCTTATACTTATGAAATCCACCTTAAAATAGCATAAGGGTTTACAAGCTGAAAACTAACTATGCTTCTTTTGATTAAATCATAGAAACTTGGGGATTTCATGTCTTGTCTGAGATCATAAGATCAAAACTAAACTTTAATCATGTAGTAATACTTGTAACTTGAACTTAAAAGCTTGAACTTCTTGTAAACTTAGTAACTTAGGCTTAAACTTGAAATCAATTATCATCTCATAGAAGCTTTATATCAAAATATCAAACTCAATACTTAAGATCACTTTCATGAATAAAATCATTAGTAAACATGAAATCATATGCAAAATAATGTTTCACTCATGAGAAAGCATCAAAATATCAAAGCATATGAGCAGTGAGTATAAACCTAGCAAATCAATTTCTTTAAAATCAATTAAAAATCAAACTTTTAGGCACAAATATGGAAGAGTATCCTTGTTCAAATCCCATGTACATAGATTTCTTGATTTATTGAAGGACTTGAATTCAGATCCTTGAAAGTTGAACTTTAGGAAGAAACCCTAACTTCTTTCTCTTGAGGATTTAGAGGAGAATGAGCTTTCAAAACTGACTAAGATTGGTCAAATAATGCTTATTGGCTAATTTAAGTCATGGAAGAGGATTTTGAAGTGGGGACCAAATTACCCCTAAAGAAACTTTAAAAAAGTTATAGGAATTTTTAGTTGATAACTCATCATTTTGGTGACAATTCGTCAACCTAGTCATTAATATCTAGATGGATTTTGACATTTAACCTAGTTTGGCGACAATTCATTAACTAGTTGTTAATATCTACTTGTATTTTGACATTTACTAGTTAAGGTTGATGACTTGAGTTGACGACTCAAGTATGTAGATCCAGTAGTGATGTGTGTTTTAGGTGTGGCAAGCTAGTCCACAGAGTCAAAGATTGCCCAAAGGGTGGTCAGTAGGGTCAGTTCAGTCGTCCTTCAATTCCATTCGATCGACCGACTCAGCAGGGTGCCGCATCCAATACAATAGATGGTCAATGCCGAAACAGGTTGTATACACTTCTGTCTCGATAGGATTAGAAAAGTTCTCTTGATATGGTTATGGGTACGTTACATGTCTTTCATCTTTATGTTTATGCTTTGTTATATCCCGAAGCTTCACTTTCTTTTGTAACCCTGTATATAGCCATTAATGTTGGTATCATTCCCAAATCTTTAGTAGAACCCTTCTCAGTGTCTACTCCTGCAGGTGTCTCTATTGTAGCCAGGCAGGTATACAGGAACTGTCCAATCACAATATCCCAGAAAGTCACCTCACTTGACCTTTTGGAATTATAAATAGCAGATTTTTATGTCATTCTCGGTATGGATTAGCTCCACTCATGTTATACCTTAGTTGATTGCAGAAATAGAGTCATTCAGTTTCAGTGTCCTAATGAATTAGTTATTGAATGGAGGGGTAGTACTTCAGCGCTTAGGGGTCAAATTATGTCATATCTTAGAGCGAGAAAAATGATATCCAAGGGGTGCATATACCATCTTGTTCAATTCAAAGACTCTAATTCTAAGACTCCAAGTCTCGAGTCAGTTTTAGTAGTAAGAGAATTTCCAGATGTGTTCCCTGAAGATCTTCTCGGAGTTCCTCCCGAAAAAGAAATCGACCTCGAAATAGATCTCCTTCTATATACCCAACCTATATCTATTCCGCCCTATAGAATGTCTCCAAATGAGCTTAGAAAGTTGAAAGAACAGTTGAAAAATCTCTTAGATAAGGGATTTATTAACCCAATAGTTACCCATAGGGTGCTCCAGTCTTTTTCGTGCATAGGAAAGATGGTTCTCTTAGAATGTGCATCAACTACCGTTAGTTGAATAAAGTTACAGTAAAAAATTAGCATCCACTCCCCAGGACTGATGACTTGTTCGACCAACTTCAGGGTGCCAGTTATTTTTCTAAGATAGACCTCAGATCCGGCTATCATTAGCCCAGAGTCAGAGAATGTGACATTCCAAAAATAGCTTTTAGAATTTGGTATGGTCACTTAAAATTTCTAGTTATGTCTTTTGGACTAACGAATTTCCCAGCATCTTTCATGGACTTAATGAACAGAGTGTTCAAGCAGTACTTGGACATCTTTGTCATAATCTTCATTGATGATATTCTTGTCTATTCCCGTAATTAAAATAATGATGAAGACCATCTCAGAATCATATTGCAGACTCTTAGAGCCCATTAGTTATTCGCCAAATTCAGTAAGTGCTAGTTTTGGCTAAGATCAGTAGATTTTCTTTGCCATATTATTTCCAGTGATGGCAATAAAGTTGACCCTTAGAAGAACGATACAATGACTAATGCAGGTGGTTTGTTGAAGGGTTTTCATCTATTGCGTCCCTCATGTATCGATTGACTCAGAAGAAAGTCAGTTTTCAGTGGTCTGATTCTTATGAGAGTTTTCAAGAGTTGAAGACACGACTCACTTCAGCCTTGGTTTTGACTTTGGAAGATGGTTCAGATGGATTTATTATTTACTGTAATACTTCCAGATTTGATCTTAGTTGTGTGTTGATTTAGAGAGGTAAGGTCATAGCCTATGCCTCTAGGCAGCTTAAGCTTCATGGAAAAAATTACCCTACCCATGATCTTAAATAGGTAGCTATTGTTTTTGCCTTGAAAATTTAAAGGCACTAATTATATGGGGTTTATGCTGATGTGTTCACGGATGACAAAAGTTTGCAGTATGTGTTCTCACAGAAAGATTTAAATCTTTGTCAGAGAAGGTGGTTAGAGTTGTTGAAATATTATGATATAAGTGTGTTGTATTATCCGGGAAAGGCCAATGATAAGAAGAAGTTAGTCACATAGGTTCATCAGCTAGCTAGATTAGGTTTAGAATAGTTCAAAACCATTTTTGGTTGCCGAAGTAAAGGAGAAGCAAGATAGGGATTCTAGTCTAGTTAAGTTGAAGGAATCAGTTAGAGATCAGTAAGTAGAGTTTTTCTCCCAAGTGGGAAATGGTGTGTTGAGATGTCAGGGTAGACTATGCGTGCTGTTTGTAGATGGTTTGAGATAGCGAATACTTGCAGAAGCACATGGTATGCATTATTATATTCACTCAGGAGCCACTATGATATACCATAATTTGAGAAAAATCTATTGGTGGAGTGGTATGAAGAGGGATATTGCAGAGTTTGTAGCTAAGTGTTCCAACTATCAGCAGGTTAAAATTGAACACCAGAGGACTAATGGTATAATACAAGAGTTCATAATTCCTACTTGGAAGTGGGAAGAGGTGAACATGGATTTTATGACGGGTTTGCCCAGTTCGCGACATCAACATGATTTGATATGGGTGATTGTTGACAGAATGAAAAAATCATCCCATTTCTTGCCATTTCATACTTCTTATTCAATTGAAGACTACACCAAGCTCTATATTAGAGATTTAGTTAGGTTGCATGGAGTCCAGTTGTCTATTATTTCAGATAGAGGTACATAGCTTACCTCTCACTTTTAGAAGGCTTTTCAGAAGGGTCTTGGTATCCAAGTTAATCTTAGTACATATTTTCATCCTCAAATAGATAGTCAGGCAGAGAGGACTATTCAGACCCTAGATGATATGTTGATATCATGTGTTATTAACTTGAATGAAAGTTGGGATGATCACTTGTCATTGATTGGGTTTGCCTATAATAACAGTTATCACTCCAGTATTAAAATGGCTCTATTTAACGCTCTCTATAGGAGGAGATGTAGATATCATATTGGTTGGTTTGAGGCAGGGGAGGCTTCTTTGATAGGACCAGATTCAGTGTTTGATGCAATAGAAAAGGTTTAATTGATTAAGGAGGGGCTTAACACAACCCAAACTCATCAGAAATCCTATGCAGATGTGAGAAGAAGAGACCTTAAGTTTGAGGTTGGTGATTTAGTCTATTTAAAAATTTCACCCTTGAAGGGGGTGAAAAGATTTGGCAAGAAGGGGAAACTCAGTGTCCGATATATTGTCCTTACAGAATTTTGAGTCATTTTGGGAAGACAGCTTACGACCTTGAGTTGCCTGCAGATTTGGCATCAGTGCATCTAGTGTTTTATGTCTCTTGGTTAAAGAAGTGTATTGGTGATCCAACTAATATAGTCCCTTTAGAATGCACAGATATTCAGGATAGCCTTTTCTTACAAAGAAATCCCAGTCAAGATCATTGATCGTCAGATTCGTTGACTAAGGAACAAAGAAGTACCTTTGGTCAAAGTTCTTTGGTGAAACCAGTCTGTTGAACGAGTCACTTGGGAAGAAGCAGCAAATATGCGTATCAAGTACCCCCCATCTTTTCTCAGCAAACTCAAATTCAGCTTAAGGTAACAGTTTGTCTTAGATTGTTTTGTTTCCATTCTCAGTTTCAGCTATATACTCATTCTCATGTCATTGCATGCATTGACGAATTCAGTTCGATCATATATCATGTTTCAGACTCATTCATGTAATCATGTTTGCAGTTATGCATGTTCAGTATGTGATTTTAGTTTCCCCAGTATTCTCAGCTTAATCAGTCTCATTCGAGGATGAATGTTCCCAAGGGGGGATATTGTAATAACCCGCACTTTTCTTAACTCAATTCATATTCTAGTTGCATGTATAAGAGGCGTAAAGCCTAAAAATTTAACTAAATGTTGGGGACTTAGTCATATTTTTGGCCTCTTAACTTTAAGGATTTTTAAAAGAGTCTTTCCGACCCGAGATGTAGGTTTTTGAGTTAATTCATGTTCAGGGGTGTAAGGAGCATGTCTCGAAAAGTTTTAAATATTTTGGATGAGGATTGGGTCATGTTTAGATTTCAATTCCAGCACCTCACCGCGATAGTGGTGCATCGCGGTGGGTATAGCGATGGAGCCTTTGCCGCGTCGCAGTGAGCCTTCAATATGTGTTCCAATTATGAATTTAAATGCTTGAAGGGCAATTACATCTTTTCCCCTTAATCTAATTCGTAAAAATATGAATTAAAAAGTCGGTTAGGGCATTATATGCCAATTTTCTCTCAAAACAAACCCTAATAATTCCCCAAGTTCATCAATTTCATTCTTTTCTCTCCAAGGAAACCAAGAATCAAGTTTCCAAATCCAAGAACCTTCAAGGAATCTTAAAGATTTGTGTTTCTCTTTCAAGATTTAACATTCAAGGTATGTGTGATGTTCATCCATGGGCCCTTTTCACCCATGGAGTCCAAGAATCCTCTTTTAAAATTAAATTATGAGTTTTTACATGTTTATGATGAATTGTCTCCATGAAGTTATTATTGATTTTGATAAGTTACATTACAAGTGGTTTTTGATGGGATGAGCCATTTACACGTTTTAATGATGAATTATCTATGTTAAATCCCTAATTCATGGGTTTAGTATTGTAACTATGTTTTCAATCACATGTTTTACCCATTCTCATGTTTGAATTCATGACTCTCATATGTTTGATGAAATGTCTAAACATTAAGTTTTGAGCAATGACTCTTTATTATGGTTTTTAAAGCTTCATATGTCCTTATTGATACTTTTATTCAGTGTTGAAGGGTTATGAACACCCGATACTTAGCTATTTATATGATTTCAGTATCTTCAGTATGGTATCAGATAAACCATGAGCGTTGTCATTCAGTTAGTTATCATGATCAGTTATTTATTCAGTTAAGCTTAGTTCAGCCCCGTAATTTAGTGTTATTCAGTTGGGAGTAGGATTTAGTACAAAGAGAACCTAGAGATGGGGGCTCACCTTCCACTAGAGGGTGTAACCTTTAGTAGCAGTCCCTGAGTTCTAGAACTACATAGCCAGCGTAGGTTAGAGATATCAACCTATAAGTTGAGGGTTGATAAAGTGTTTACCTGTCAGTTGAGGGTAACATATAACTCATTAGATCACCTGCGAGTTGAGGGTGACTCATTAGTCCTTCAGGACATTAGTTTAGTGGATCCACACAGCCATTGTTAGTACCCGTGGCATGGTATTGACACCCTTTTAACTGGGGTTACAGGTTGGACCCCGATTAGCTCAGATTGGATCATGATGATACCTCCCACAGTCTCAGTTCAATATTCAGTACAAAATTCAGTTTACGTTTGCTTGACCATAGCATGCAGTTCATCAGTTATTCAGTTACCAGATTTCAATATTTCAATTTACAGACTATTTCAGTATTATGTTATACTTTTGGTCAAGCATTCTTAGATTTTACAGCTTTCACGCATTTTATGCATTAGTTATCTCATGTTATTCAGTCATTCATTATCTCATGCTACTCATTCAGTCAGTATTTCATGCACATGAACTTATACATTTCAGCCTAACCTCATCTCATATACCAGTACATTCAAAGTACTGATCGCATACTTTCTTTGTGCTATGATGTCTTATATCATAGGTTTGGACGCTCAGTTTCCTAACCGTGCTTAGACAGTTCAGCTTATCAACAGTATCAGTTGTGGTGAGTCCTCATATGTTGAGGACCAGTTATATTATTTTGGTATTTTCGTATTTTCTTTTAGTTAGTTCAGTTTGGAGTTAGCTGGGGCCTATCCCATCAACTCTTCAGTCAATTTAGAGGCTTTCAGACATGCAGTCAGTTAGTTAGATAGTCAGTCGGTTTTATCAAATGTTTTCAGTCATTCAAACATGTTTTGATATGTATTTCAGTATCCAGTTTTACATTATCTTATCAGTATTTAAACCTTATGGCATGGATAGTTTACTTCTGCACATATGTATTTTGTTACTTTAGTCAGTGCTCACAGCAGGTACCAACTCATGTGTTAGCTTGTGGTCACTTATGACCGTAAGCTCCGTTGTCGCGACTAGGGGGGTAGCCTCGGGTCGTGACAGAATGGTCATGACACTTATTTATGGTTTGACACAATTGCCTGGGGGCCTTTAAACATATGACAGATAGTTGGAAACTTATCTAGGAGATTGTGGGGTATTAAATTAGAAAATAATAATACCTATATTGCATTTTTTATGCTTCGAATTCAAAATCAAGTCAAATCCTATGTGGGATCCGCTTGTGGAATCTAATTTTTGAAATCTTCAACACGTCTCTCTATGCTCAAAGATCATTTACCCTCAATAATGAGTAAACTCCTATCTCAAACAATACCGAATTCAACCCATCAAAGAACTAGGGTTTATGACTAAATCAGAGAATTCAACCAAGAATTTGATGGAAACTTACAAGGATTACGATGAGAAAATAAGTTTCCCGAGCTCACCAACATCCTATAATCTCCCAATGATCAACCTCCCTATTTTCTACACTCCCTGGGGCTTAAATGGTCTCAGGACTTGGAGAAAATGGGAGGAAAATAGGTGTGTCTGAATTAAATGCTCTGCGATAATCGTTTAAGTGGTCACTTGACCACTAAAATGGCCACCGCTAAAGCAACATAAGGTTGCTTAAGCGACATCCGCCTCTAGTCTATCTCTTCTTTACCGGACAACATGTCTCTTAAGTGACGTCTGTTGACACCTAATTTTGGCTCGCTTTTTTCCTTTAATTATTTTTTTGATGCTTCTTGGCACTAAATAATTTTTCAAAATAAATTCGTATTTTTATTTCTATGAATTTTGAAAAGAATAAAAAAGAGGATTTATTTACCTATCATAATGTAAAATATTTTAATTAACTATGTTAACATCGAAATTATAGAGATATATTTTTGATAATTGCATTTGAATTTTTTTTCTCTAATTTTATCTTCAGATAATATATTATGACTACATATATGTATCTACATTCTTATAATCCGATCCATTGATTACTTTCTAATCCAAAGATTTCAAAATTCTTAGTTATTTTTGCATACTCTCTCTGTCCCATTTTATGTGTCATCATTTTCTTTTTGATCCGTCCCAAAAAGAATGTATTCTTTCCTTATTTGGTAATTATTTAAAGAAACAATTCTACTTTTATCCTTATTGATCCCACTTAATTAAAAAAAAATTAGTAGCACATTTTTTTATAAAGGGCAATTTGCTAAATATTACCAATTCTTCCTATATTTATTAAACTCTGTGTCTGATCAAATGACGACACATATCTATGAGAGATGGAAAATTAGCCCTTTATTTTACACTCTCTTCATCCTTTTACCATTTTAGTTTCTGTAGATATATGATTTTTGGGCCTTAAATTGTGTCGGTATTGTCGTTTATTCATCCCATTTTGAGTCCAAATTGTGTTATGGAAACTAACTTTTTGCTTCGACATCGTCTTGTTGCGATTCCGTGAAGTTGGGTATATAGACTCTTGCTTTGCATTATTTCTCACTGAAAATGAAGCCATCGAAATGATGTCGTTTTGATAACTTCATTTAATTGGTCATTTAGGGGACTGCCCGTCTTTCAACTTTCTCTAAGAATGTATATCGGTCGACTCGAAAGACGCTTAGGAGTCATAAAAATAAGATTTTAATTATAATGTTTGATTTTGGCTATGTATAGGCAATTATACTTCATCAAGAAGTGGTAAATACCTGTTAAAGTTAACTGTTGATTACTATTATTGTGTGGCCACTTAATACATTATTTTTCAGGTATAACAATAATAGGAGACTTTACGTCCACAAATCGAGTTAGATTGAAATATTCACCGTCTTTATATAATCTCATATGTTGGATCTCCGGCTTGTATTTTCTTTTACTATATTGCATTGTAAAACAGGGTCCCCATTATGGTAGAGAATATGTGATAAATATAAGCCTATATCCTGACAACATGTCTATAGGATGATTTCAATTATGTTGCCACGAATGTTTTTCATGACTTTGTTGGTAGTGTTAACATAAGTACCTATCTCTACCCTCACATTTGAATTTTTATATCGTGGATGTGTTAGCCTAATCTTTAACATTCCAGCTTATTTTATATTCTTACGTTGTGGTATCAATTAATTGATTTCTAATTTTTTTTTCTACATGTGAACTCAGGAGTCGGAGTTTCAATCGAAACTCGTCTTGACCTAACTATCTGGTCAATAGTTATAGGACAATTGCAGAGCCTCAAAGTATCGAAAACTAGAAAATCAACCTCTTTAGGAGTCTAGTATTTCTTGACCTCTTCCTTTAAACTTATCTATACTAGTTTAACCGCACGTGTCTTGCACGTGTAACGTTTAATTATTTAAACTTAAATACTTTTATCTATTGCGGAGAGTTTTAATGAAGTGTAAAAGTTCAAATCACTTTTAAAGATTTTTCACACTTTAATATAATAAAATAAACAAAAACATATATTTCAATGGAAGCACATATATATTCTAAATGATCGCTTTTGCATTTGTCATGCAGTACCTTTTTTCCTTGATGCCAGAGACTAAGAGAGAAGCATCAATTTGAATCATATATGTGGTATGATTATTTTTCTTTTTCTTTCTATATTTAAAATCTTTCCTTGTTTTCAAAGTCAAATTTAAAATCATTGATTACATTCTTATTACGTACTTAAAACTTTTAAAAATGTGTTGCTTTTTAAATTTTTCTTATTTTTATATTTATTTCTACATTTTTCAAATCTTCTTAAAATCAAATTTTAGATGATTTAAAACATCATGAAGAAGTATTATTGAGACATATAGGTTATGCTCACGAAAGAGACTCGGCCCAGCTCGGCCCACTAAGCAAACTCGGCCCAATATAACCTGTCCCGATCAGCCCACGGGCTGTAGGGTACCGGGTACCGGGCCAGGTTATTTTTTGGTTTGGGCTCGGTTAACCCGGCCCAGACCAAACCCGATCTGGGCCCGTCGGTTAACCGGCCCGGATATATTTTTGAAAAGAAAAAAAATGGATTTTGTATAAAATTGGACCGTTGGGCCACTTGACCATTGGGCCCAACGGCTATATTACCGTTTGGGCCCTTAAAACGGCTCAAATGACATTTTTTAATTAAAAAAAACATTTTAAATATTTTTTAATCCCAAAATTTTTTTATTAAATACCCTACACTCTCAAATCATTTTTCACGCAAATTTTCATTCTCTCTCAATTCTTAAATATTCTATATATTTAAATTCCTAAAGTGCTCACTTTAATTTTTTAATTTTGTGATTACAAAGTACGAGTGGAAGTTTCTAAAGTCACAACCTTCAAATACTTTCAAAATTTGGTATTATCGTTCCATCTCTTACGTTTAATTTTTAATTAGTGTATTAATTGTTGAATATTTCATTTTATTATATTTGTGTTTTGAATTTTTTTAGTTTAATTTATATTATGGATAAATTAAGAAACCTCGCCACTAAAGGTGTTAAAAAATTTTATCCCGAAAGTGGTAGTGGTAGCAAAAAATAAATTACTAGCGGTAGAGGTACTTTAAGTAATAGATATACCCATGTGCCTTCGCCTCCGGTACCGCTTGGTACACCTTTTGAGGAAGAAATAGGTGTAGGTGCTCACGATATGGATTATGTAGAAAATCAAAAAAATTACGGTATAGAAGAAGAAAATAAAGTAGATGCGGTTAATTTAGATGAAGATGATGAAAATATTGGCGAGACACCCGCAGTAGGAAATGCTAACGTTAGATATGAATCAATTAATCTCCCTCCCCATCCTCCCCATGCCCCAAGAGCTCGTAAAACAACTAGTATTGCATGACAATTTTAATAACGTATATCAGATACTGAGGTGCAATGCAATATTTGTCGATAAATATATAAGCATAAAAGCGAAGGCAAACAAGGGGTACGGATACGTTAATGAGACCTATAGGTGATGCTCACGAAAGAGAGTTAAATATTGCACAAGGTGGTGGGGATGTTGGTGGGCCGACGCAAACTAGAATAGACCCAGCAACCGGTCAGGCAATGAAGAAGTATAATAAATTGAGGGACCGGGAAGAAATAGCTAAAATGGTAGTTGTGGGTTGTTTGCCTTTTAGTTTTTCTTCTTCTGATGTCTTTATTCATTATATTCAAGCAATTTATAATCTTATGTTTAACGGTATTCTTAGAAGTACTTGTCGGTCTGATATTTTTAAACTTCATTCACAATATTATTTCAACATTGTTAAAAAATATTCAATGTAGATTGTCCTAACTTCTGATCTTGGTCGTGCTGTAAATAAAAATGATTATTTAACCGTTACTTGTCACTGGGTGGATAGTAATTTTGTGATGCAAAACCTATTCTTGCTTTTTAATATGATGAAGATCGTAAACATACTGCAGATTTTATTGTTGATTCGATTGTTAAAGTTGCAGAATTTTATGGTATCGAAAATAAAATCTTATGTATTGCTTTTAGTAATGCTTCTAACAACAAGACTGCTATAACAAAGTTAAAATCTAAGTTATCTCTGCCGTTACCTGAAATTTTTCATATTAAGTGTGCATGTCATATATATAATTTAATTGTAAAAGATGGTCTTGAGTCTTTTGAGCTTTATATTGAAAAAATCGATCTTGCTGTTGGTTTTATTCAAGGAAATAGTCGAAGAAAAAGAATTAGAGAATTTAAAATTAGATGTCAAGAAAATGGACTTGCACTGATTTTGATGCTTGAGGAAATTGATATTAGATGGAATTCTACGTATAATTTTATAAAAACTTGTTATAAATATAGAGTTCCTATTACACTAGCTTTTAACTAATATTGTGGTTCATCTGCTGATTGCATGCTACATGATTCTGATTGGGTTGTAATTAATGATCTTGTTAAGTTTTTAGAAAAATTTTATATAGCTACGGTTGAATTTTTCGGTGCTTATTATCTTACTGTTTGTAATATTTTGGCATATATAGCCGATATTTCTGGTTTGCTCAAAAAATATAAAAATAAAGAAGGTTATAAAGAAGTTATTGGTGCCATGTTTACTAAATGTAAAAAAAAAAATTCTCGATTTCTCCTATTTACTTGGTTGGTGCTATGTTAAATCCGTGCATGAAATATAATACTATGTGCTACTTTAGTACTCTTATTTATGCTAACTTAGAAATAAATACTAACAATGATTCTGAATAAGAACAACTTGATTTATGGATGGCTATGGGTGATGCGAATGAATACATAGAAAAATGATATAATCACTATGCCGATTTAGTTGATTTAGCCGTACCTACAAATATCACTCCAACTTTCGCTCCTTATCCTCCCGTGGAGCCATCATCTTCTAAAAGGCCGGCACATAATGGCTTTCCTGATTCCTTTTATGATTTACCTTGTTGGAACAGTGTTGATGAGAGAGCTTACACATCAACTTATCGGAAAGAGCTTAAATATTATCTTCGGTCGCCGCCAGAGGATCGCAGACGACGGATCAACACGTTGGATTGGTGGAGGAGTAATGAAACACAATATCATGTGCTTTCAAGATTAGCTAGATATATCTTGAATGTTCCAATGTCAACCGTTGCATCAGAAAGCGCTTTTAGTCAGGGACAACAACAACTTGGAGACAACCGACACTCATTGGGAAGCAATACAATGAATGTTCTAGTTTGCCTCAGAAATTGGATTAGAGCGGAAAGAAGAAATCAAAGAATGGAACCGGAGCCGAACGACGAGCAGAAACTTGAAGAAATTATATCTTCACGGGAGAACTCAGCAGAATCAAGTCCAATGCATGGTTTTGCCCCCGTTGACTGTGAATATCCTATGCAAGTTCCCGTTAATATTAACATGAATGAGTTGAAAAAAATGATGCAT
>NW_025820303.1:478896-518614 GCF_002878395.1 Capsicum annuum
TTAATGTATACATGTATATATGTTTTATAAATTGTATATATATTGTAGTATAGATATATATTGTAGTATATGTTTTATTTAAAGTGGTACATATGTATTGAATGGTGCGTATATATGTGTATATATCTTCTATAGATGTGTATATTTAACGTATACATGTGTATATGTTTTATTAGTATATAGCTATATATATATATATATATATATATATATATATATATATTTATATTAATGTATATATATTGTAGTATATGTTTTATTTAAAGTAGTACATATATATTGAATGGTGTGTATATATGTGTATATATCTTCTATAGATGTGTATATTTAACGTATACATGTGTATGCGTTTTATAAATTAGTATATAACTATATATATATATATATATATTAATGTATATATATTGTAGTATATGTTTTATTTAAAGTAGTACATATATATTGAATGGTGCGTATATATGTGTAATTGTGTATATGTGTATATATTTTTTAAATTCTAATGTAGTAAATACTATATATATAGTGTATATATATTGTTTAACATATTTAAAATGTATATAGGTGGGTATATATAGTGTATATTGAAATTTTTTTATTTTCTTTTAACCGGGTTTGACCCGATTTTTAATCGGATTTCACCGGGTTTAGATGGATTTGACCGGATTGGATTAAGTGGGCCGGGTTAAGATTATTTTTAAAATTTTTACTGTTTAATCCGGACTCGACCCGGCCCACTTAACACCCTTACACTCTCTATTTTAAGTAATTGGCGTAACACTAATTAACTCACTAAAGCATATTTTTTATAGAGGAGTTTCCAAGTAAGCTTTGAAATCGGTTCAGTTGAGATCAAATAATCATCTTCAAAGTCACATTTTGGAATTTTGGCTGATGCCTTTCACGTTTCTTTAAAAATGGCCGAAATTTAAAATTTGGTTCAACTAGTTATTCACCACAAATTATTAGGCGCTTAATATACATACGTTTAAATGTTTCAACATTACCTATTAGGAATTTTTCTTTGAAAATTAAGCTACAAGATGTATACCTATGTGCACCGATCTATACAAGGTATATTTATGCTCTTTCATTCTATACATAGATCTAGTATTTTCTATACATCTTTGCTTAATTTCTTATTTTAATTCATAATTACTGCATGCACTATTTTATTATATGCCGTACACTGCACTACATGTTATCAGCATAATTATTTTACATTTGCTATCATGTTTTAATTATTAATTAAAAGTAAGCTCCATTTCAATGTATATAAATACAAATTTACTTTTGCTTCCATCGTATAACAAAGTCACAAATTTTACACAATTTTACATATATACCTATATTATTATTATTATTATTATTATTATTATTATTATTATTATTATTATCCACTGTTTTATTTCTCAATTTATTAAAATCTCATACATAGTACGCATGTTTTACTTTTCAATGAATACATAAGCTAACAAACCTTTTTTATATATATTGTTTTCAAACACATGTTGTTCCTCACGATATATGCCCTTGCAAAACCGTGGCCATATATTTGGTATACCTTGTACACTTTCCTACTTTTTAAAAAAAAACAAATAAAAGGATTTTTTTTCCCCATGTTATCATCATCTCTATTTTTAGTGAATGATAAAGCAAATATTATTTTTCATGTATTTTCCTAAATTGAGTCTAAGGATTATCTTTGGATAGGCTCTGAGGGTGACTAACACCTTCTACTCGGGTAACCAAAACTCTTACTCAGAATCTCAAAATATTTTCGATAAACCAAAACAGAGTTTTATATGAAAAATGGTTTTTCCTAATTTTCCTAAAAAGTTAGGTGGTGACTCTAAAAAATGATTTTCAAAACCTGAGAGTTATGACAAGCCACCACATGTTGTTTGTTGTCTCGACCGGTTCAAAATAGGGAGCGACAACGTCCACTATAGAGGTAGAGCGCAGGACCAGCTTTGGACGCTAAAGAGACCAATTGGCTGCTAAAGTTACCATCGCTTAAGCGGTTGCACTGGCTGAACTTGGATTTTGCCAAGTTTCCATCAACCCCTTGAGATTCGTTTGAAATCCCGAAAACAAAAATAAACTATTCTACCCTATCAAGTACGACATTCCGGACTCAATGACAGCATCGATATTTCTATCCGTAGTTGTTTTGATGAAATATGGGTCCTATCCCAAATGAGTTTGAAAGCCTTGTGAAATCAAAGGTCCGTCTAGCCTAATATTAATGTTTCAACACTTTTGGAACTATCAAAATTGACATACGAGGCCGTTAACTAAATTTTATCCTCGATAGCCAATCATTACCAGTGAAGACTTCAAAACTGAAAATTAGCTCTAAAAATCAAACGAACTACCGATAACTGAACTGTTAGCTCCAACAAGTCATAAATGACTTGGGACAACTATAGAAAAGCTTTAAATGGAAAAAAATATGGAAATACAAAAAATGACCCGAAGGTTCGTTACAATATCCACTATTAAAAGAAATTTCCTCCCCAAAAGTAAGGTGAGGATATACCTAAAGGCTCAAACAGGTAGGGATACTGGGCCCTCATCTCACTCTCGATCTCCCAAGTGGCCTCCTCTATTAGGCGGTGTCTCCACTGAACCTTAACCACTGGAATCTCTCTAGAGCGCAGCCTTCTGGCATCCCTGGCTAATATGGGAAGTGGCTCTTCCAAGAAGATCAATCTCTCATCAAACTAAATCGAGTCCAACCAATGCAGAAGTGACATTTCGGGAATGAACGTCGTAGCATAGAAACATAAAACACTAGATGAACAACGGCAAAATTTAGGGGTGAGGCTAACTCATAAGCCACTTCTCTAGCTGTGTGAAGTATCTCAAAAGGTCTAATATATCTGGGACTGAACTTGCCCTTTTTCTAGAACCTCATAATGCCCTCTATAGGAGATACTCAAAGAAATACTAGGCCTCCAACTCCAAACATCAAGGCACAAAGTCTACAATTTGCATAAGTCCTCTGCCTACTCTGAGTTGCCCTCAGCCTATCCTTAATCACCCAGACTCTATCCAATGACTCCCAAAGTAAGTTAGTATCACGGGGCCTAACCTCGGAAGTCTCGAATTATCCTATTGGAGATCAAAAATGCATACCGTATAGTGCCTCAAATGGTGACATATCAATACTAGAATGGTAGATATTATTTTAGGTGAACTTTGCCAATGCTAAGTGTTGCTCCCATTGACCCCCAAAGTCTATAACACAAGACCAAACCATGTATTAAAGTATTTAAATAGTCCAAAATGACTGACCATCATTCTGAAGGTGGACAACAGTGCTAAGATCCACCTGAGTATGCAACTCCTCCTGAAAACCCTGTAGAAACTAGAAGTAATTACTGAGCCTTGTCTAAAATAATAAATATGGGTACTCCATGTAGAAGAACTATCTCATAAACATAGATACGGGCGAGTCTCTCGGTACTAAAGGACATATAAATAGGAAGAAAATATGTTAATTTTGTCAATTGATCTATAAATGACCCAGATACTGTCAAAGCTACAGGAGGTGCGAGGCAACCCACTAACAAAGTCCATGGTGATTCGCTCCCACTTCATTCAGGAATGAGCAATCTCTGAATCAGGACACAAGGCCTCCAATGCTCGGCCTTCACTTGCGGATAACATAGGCAACCCGCTATAAAGTCTGCTATATCTCTCTTCATGTCACTCCACTAGTAATACTGCCTCCAATCCTAATAAGTCATAGATGTCCCAAGGTAAATAGAGTATCTGGAATTGTGTGCCTCCCGCAATATCAATTGAATCAAATCGCTAACCTTCAAAACTCAAATACGACCATCATAACTCTGAGTGCATGGTAACTCTCATGGACTCACCCCTCAGCACCTAATCACGGATAAAACAAAGACACTTAATTGATGACCCCGAATATACTAAAATGAGGTAGACCTCTCCTCAACACTAGCAAGGATCCTCCTGGAGTCTGAAATATCTATTTGCACCATCAAGTTAGATAAGGACTGGATGTCCCATGCTAATGGACTCTTTTTCAAGACTAAAATAGAGACCAACCTACCCATATCACCATCTTCTGGATTAAGGCTTCTGCTACCCCATTCACCTTACCCAAATGGTATAGAATAGAGATGTCATAATCCTTCAACAACTCCATCCATCTGCATTGCCTTGAGTTAAGCTATCTCTGAGTCATAAGGTGTTGAATACAGTAATCAGTGTAGATATCACAATGAATGCCATACAATTAATGCCTCTAAATTATAGCGCAAAAACTACCACTGCCAACTCCAAATCATGAGTAGGGTAATTGCGCCCATGTACCTTTAGCTGCCTCGATGCATAAGCAATAACTCAGTCGTACTACATCAAAACACAACCTAACCTAACACCAAAAGCATCAGAATATATGGTAAACCCATCATCCTCAATAGAAAGAGTGAATATAAAGGCTAAAGTGAGAAAATCCTTGAGCTTCCAAAAGCTTGACTTGAACTCCTCAGACCATTATAAAGGAACCTCTTTCTGAGTCAATCTGGTCATTGATGCTACAATAGTAGCAAAGCCCTTAACAAACCACCATTAGTAACCCAAATCAATAAAGTTGTGGATCTAAGATGGAGATCTAGGTCTAGTCTAATATCAAATAATCTCAATCTTCATTTGATTTACCACAATCCTATCCTTAGACACCACATATCCTAGGGATGTAATAGACTCAAACTAGAACGCATACATTGATAATTTGGAAAAAAGTAAATGAACTCTCAAAGTCTGGAGCACAATCCTAAATAATGCATATGTTTCTCCATACTCCTTGAATACACAAGAATGTCAACGATGAACACAATCGCGAAGTAGCATAAATAGGTTTTAAACACGTGTTTCATCAAATCCATAAATGTTATTATGGAATTGGTCAACCCAAAAGACATCACCAGGAACTCATAATGGCCATAACGAGTCCTGAAGGTTGTTTTTAGGATGTCCTCAGATTGAATCCTCAACTGATGATAACCAGATCTCAAGTCAATCTCAAAGAACACCGCCTCTTTCTGAAGCTAGTCAAACAAGTTATCGATATAAGGCATATGATACCTATTCTTCACTATTACCTTGTTAAAATATATATAATCAATACAATATGCAATGAACTGTCCTTTTTCTTCATGAACAAGATAGGAACACACCAAAATGACATATTCGTCCAAAAAAAAACCCTTGACCAAAAGTTTCTAAAGTTGAGAATTCAGCTTCTTAAGCTCAATAGGATCCATATGATAAGGTGCCATAGAAATACGTTGGGTTTCTGGATCAAGATAAATAATAAACTCAATATCACACTTAGGAAGAAGACCAGGTGATAATAAGAAAGACATTAGGAAAATTACGGACTGTAGAAACAGAATCAAGTGAGGGACTTTCTGCACTAACATCACAAATATAAGTAAGATGAGACTCGCTACCCCTCAATATAAGTTTCCTAGCCTAAACATAAGAAATAATCCCTATTGATGTGCAGTTAAAAGATCCCTACCACACAACTAGAGGTATGCAGGGCATGATAAGGTAACTGTCTTAGAGAAATAATCTAAGACTGCATGATGGGGGATAACCAGTGCAGAATAACATTAAAGGCCACCATATCTAATATAATAAGATTAGCCTGAGTATCTCTCTAACTATCATAACACATGATTTATACACCTGATCCACAACCAAAAGTTCACCCATAAAAGTAGATACACATAATGGCACGGGGAGTGAATCCCAGAACAACTCTAACCGCAGTGCACAATAAGCAGACACTTAAAAATAAGTGGATCCCAGATCAAATAAAGCATAAGTTGGTTAATGGCATACTGAGATCATACTTGTAGTGAAAACATTTGAAAACACTATCTCTAATCTACCAAGTACAATATATAAATAACCTCTCCCGCTACCTAACTAGTCACCTAACTGATCACGTGTCCTACCTACCTGAGGACCTTTTTGAAACACCTAGGGACCACCCCAAACAACCCTACATATCACCTGTAAATAGGGGATACACTTTCTTAATTGATGGAATACTCTATGTTGTAGGTACAAGTGTCCCACGCTAGGAACACTTTCTAGAATAATGGTCGAAGGCCCTACTATTATAACACACCCCTCGCCCTGCACCCTGTCCGTAAGCTTCAGTTGACCTAGAATGGTTACCTTGCCTAGAAAACCTAGAATATGGACCTCTTGAAGACTGACCACTACTCTGGCTAGGATAGTTACTGTAGCTAGAATAACTCTTATCAATAATCTAAAGTGCGGTATGAATGAGCCTATAAGACTGGCCTTGATACCGATAAGACTGGTGTGAAGGGTACCTACCCTGAGAACCTCTACTTTTAAATAATAAGCTTCTTCATCTCTCACTAAAGCAATCTTGGTAATACGACCTCTTATTGTTGCCCCATTGGTCCTCGCGATGTATATCCTCCATGGTCTGAGCATAATCAAATACCTTAATAAAAGACCTACCAAAAATAACCAAACTCTATGTCGCCATGTGAAGAGGATGTTACAGTCCCCTAATAACACCAAATCATCTCATACTCGATCTGCAAAATAGTCATAGCATGTCTGGCTAACTCATGTAATTGAGCATCGTACTTCAAGATAGTCATAGAACCCTAATCCAATCTCAAAAACTAATCTCTCAAAGTTTTTCTAAGGTTATAAAGCATATAATTCTCCTCGGAGAACCATGTCAATAGAGCATATCCAGCTGACTAGAATCAAGATAACCTCTCTAATAATGCCTGGTTGCCAAGTCAAACTAAAAATTAGTATAGTCGACCCCACGATTATCCACTAGGCCCAAATTATAGAGTCTATCCTCATAATTAATCAAGAACTCATATGCATTATCGCTCAGTGCCCTAGAAAACCTAGGCGAAGTCGATCTCAAGAATTTACCTCTGCCCAACAACTTTTGCTCCTCAATATACATAGCAGGTTGGGCGACTACCGTTTAGCAACTACCGACATTGGAGGGACCTTAACTTTAAATGCTGCAACTATAAAAAACCCCAAACTTTGGCCCTTGTAAATTTCTCAAGATTTGAGCCTTTTGATCATCATATGACTCACACCATGCTAGTCGTATGGTGTGGATATGGGTCTAGGACCCTAGTCGTATGTTGGCCAGTATGATATTGGTCAAGTTCTGTAAAAGGTACGAGAAGACTCCATACGAGTCGTATGTTCATAATATGAAAGGTATAGTACTTAACCATATGTTTTCCAGTGTTTAGCCTTTGATGTTCTACTTAGGGTATGACTTGAAGGGTATACTAGTCATATGGTGATGGTGTGAATAAGGATAAGGAATTATATGTTAGACAAAATATGGTGTCCAACTTTTTTATTAAGTTACAAGTTGAGGGTACCACTCGTATGATGTGGATACGAGTTGATAGGTCCAATTGTACCCTCTTGTATTCTTTTTATAGCTTTTAAGTTGAGGGTATTTCGGACAATTCCACCCCAAGACCTTATATCCCACATCTTACAACACTTTTTAGCCTTTTATTCTTCACTTTAGAAGATCAAAACACTCTCAAAACTCTCTAAAAACCCTCTCAAGGAGATTGGTCTAGGGTTTTATTAAGGTGGTCATTTAGAAGCTTAAGGAACAAAATATCTCCGTGAATCTTCATAACTCAGGCATATGACTCTTCCCTCATTGTTAGTTCCCAAACATCATGTGTTTTCAAAATTATTCATAAATCATTAATGTTGGTTTTGAAAACAATGGTTGAGGGTTTGAATGCATAATGTTGAGTATTGTTTTCTCATGTCTTAAATTATGATTATACATGCGTTGATAATAGTTCTGCACATGTGGTTGCTTGGGGATTTTGATTTAAACAAAGGGGTCATGGTTAACCCTAGACTTGATAATTTTTTAATTGAATAATAGTTTGACAATGGTATGCGCTCAACCTTTTTGTGAAAATGTCAATAAGAAGAGTCTTGTCATATATGAATTGTGTTTTGAACTAAGGCATTGTCCTATGATTATTGATGATTGGTAAGTGGTTTTATGAAGGCCTTGTTGGCCATAAATTGATTTGAATCATAACCTTGGTGATTTAATTTTCTAAATAGATTTGAATTCCTAAATGTTGAATTGAATTGATGTCTTGGTTTAAATAATGGGTTTGAGTCCCAAAGTTGATTAATAATGGGTATGGCATGTGTACACTTGCAAATAGGGTTGGTATTACGATACCAATAGGATGTCTTTGGTAAGTAATTGGACTAATGGTTGTGTGTATGTGTAAGGAATGTTTTAAATTAGGCTTTAAAGTGGGATGTGTAGCTGATCCATGAAAGTGTAGTTCAACAGACTAACACTGGAAATCGCGCTAGCTGATGCGGGTGTCTATATGATCGGAAGGCTTGACTCCCCCATATTTTATACATACGTTCTTAAGTCACCTTGATTATCTCGGGAGGTTTAGGTCCCTCATAAAGTCATATACGGATATGGATATTGTATGATTCGTGCGGCTACAAGCACTAGGGCCTTTTCAACTAGGGAGAGCTAGGCCCATATAGCCCATGGGTGCCTTATTTTATGATGGTTATGCTACAAACACAGTTTGAGGTTTTCAAAGTTCATGCCAAGCCTTGTTTCCTATTCTGGCATGATATATATAAATATATATATATATATATAGACGATTGCATATGGTTATTTGAATTGGTTTTGAATGATGGGATTATTATACTTCTCTATCCCTGAGTTATATGCTAGCGCTCCAATCGCTAACCGTCTCTGGATATTGTATCCTCACACAATACAGGTACCAAAACTTCTTCTACTTTACCTGCACAATGATCAGGTGTTTGAGTGGTTCGTGAGTTGACATTGAAGTTGTGAGCTTTCATACTTCGAAATACTTCATTTCATAGTCTTTATATTCTATGTCTTAGACTTGTTTAAACTTTGGTTTTGGCTATTGTCGGGTGCATATCCCAATATTTTATTGACTGTGGATTTATAGAGGCTTTGTTGGAATACTATGGACTTGGGTGTGCTGTTTGGTGGATTGTTTTAGACACTTCATGAGTTATCATTAGTACTATTTATTTATTACCTTGTTATATGTCGGTATTCAGCCAACACTTATGGTTGTTATACTGGTTAGATTAGGTGGAACGGGTGATCTCCTATCCACGTGGGACTTGAGATACCCGCCACAGCCAGGCCATGGGTTGGGTCGTGACAAAGTTGATATCAGAGCTAGGTTCATGGTCAATTGAGTGTCCACAAAGTCGTGTCAAGTAAAGTCTCTTTTATGGGTATGTAGTATGCCACACTTATAAGAAAGAGGCTACGAGACCTTTAGGAATGTTTTCTTTTATTTTTGTCTTACTTCGAGCTATAGAGTCTAAGGTATTAAATTCCTCTAACTTCTCATTTGCTCACTTTTTCAAATCATGCCTCCCAGACAATCCAAAGCTCATGGGAACTCCTAGGTTTGTAAGACCCCAAAAAGTCCTAGCCCATTTCAGTCCTATAGCATTCCAAAAGTGGTCCCAGACTTAGAAAATTTCAGCGAAGTGTTAAGATAGTCTTATTTTTGGCTTCAATATTTCAATGGTCTCAGTTTTGATCTTTTCAGCCTTAGATTATCAATTTTTAAATTGATTCGTGATCAGGATTATCTATAGGTCATCTTGGGTGAGTTTTAGAATTTTCAAACATCATTTGAGATAAGTTTGGATGACCAAAATGGCAAGCCAATGCAATTAGGACACGTCGTGTTGGCTATCACACCGTCACCATTGACGTGGCGCATTGGTAATCACATCGATACCATTAACGCGATGTGATTCCTGTTGCTTCACTGGGAACCTTTTGCTTACTAAATTACGAGCTGTGGGGGCAAAAGATTTATTCTCCATCCATCTTTACCCACCTTTATCACGAAATTAAGGATCCAAAGGGGCAAATATGCTCATCTTTTCACAAATTTTCTCAAGAACAAAGCCCTACTTTCTTCAGATTCAAGTCTAAGTTTCAAGAATTCACCAATAATTCTCACAAATTCAACAATCAAGGTATGTTTAAGTATTTATCCTTGGGTTCCTTCCACCCTTAGAGTTCAAGAATTCTTTTTTTTTATAACTTAGATTATGATTTACATTCTTGAATGGAATTATGTTCTTGTATGTGTTGTTGTGTGGGTTTCAAGTCAAGAATATTTTGAGTTTCATGTAAATGAACTAGAGTGTGTGTTGATTTATGTAACCCTCATGTTAAATCCTTGAATTGTGATGATGAATATGGTAGTCATGAAATTCATATATTGCTCATTCTCATGTACAAGATTTATGCATCCTAGGTGTTTGACAAAATGTTTATGTGGAGGAATTGTGCATTATAACCTATGTGTGATACTTTTAAAGTTGAGATATGGTCCCATTATCTATATTATTGAGTCATGGGGTATTGAATGCCAGAAATCTAGCTGTTTATCTAGTCTCTAGTTAAAGTAGAATGATTCCATAGTATCTCGAACATTTGTAGTCAGTCAGTCAATAGAAACAATATGAGTTTAGTCAAGCCTAGTACAATCTAGTGATCAATTTAGTCTCGATTTAGTTGAGAGTAGGATTTAGCACTAAGTGAACCCAGGGATGGGGGCATTCCTGTCAGTAGAGGGTTTGACCCTTAGTAGCAGTCCCTGAGTTATAGAACTATGAAGCCAGCATAGGGTAAGTCGTCTTCCTGTTAGACTAGGTTTGACGTAACTATATACATCTCAAGAGTCTTCCTGCCAGATTTGAGTTGATCCAGCTAATGTTAGAAACCCGTGGCACGGTGCTAACACCCTTCCAATTGGGGTTATAGGTTGGACCCCAAATTAGTCCATAATCAGGGTATGTTGGTTAGATGATAGCTCCCACTTTCTGCAATTTTAGTATTCAATATTCAGTAATTAGTATCCAGTATTCGGTACAAAACTCAGTTTAGTTCTATACGATTATGACTTATAGTTATCAGTTATTCAATTATCAAAAACTCAGTACTTTAGCTTCAGACTAAATCTGACGGATGATATATGCTTGGTATTGCATCTTCAGTACTCACAGTAGTCCCAGACTTGCATATACTCTTATCCAGTTATTTCATGATATTTAGTTATTATTCTCATACATGTGAACCCATACATATCAGCCTAACCTTACCTAGCATACCAATATATTCAAAGTATTGATGCATACTCTTTCTTTGCATTATGATGTCTCATATCATAGGTTTGAATGCACGGGTTCCTAACCATACCTATTTATATCAGTCTATCAGCCATAGCTATAATAGTGACTCTTTATTCATCGAGGACGTGACACTCATTTAGATTTTTTATTATTTACAGTGTTTTGGTTTTTCAGTTTCTATCAGACAGCAGTTGGAGTTAGTTGGGGCCTGTCCCACCAACTCTTTTATTTCATATATTAGAGGTTTTCAGTCACTCTCAGTTAGCCGTTATTCTACAGATGTACTCATTACTGATTCAGTTTTATGAACCTTATGGCATTTTTAGTTTTACTTCCACATATGTTTCATGATTATTATTCAGTGCTCATAGAAGGTACCAGTCATGGATTAGGTTCTGGTCCTTCGGGGTCTAAGCATCGTGTGACACCCAGGGTATAGACTTGGGGCATTATAATATTCTACTTGGGGATACTATTGATAGGGCACATCTTTTTTATGGGCTACAGACCCGATCTAGGGGTCCAGTTCCTGATAGCCTTCTTAGAGTTCTACCAAATCTCTTTAGCCCTCCTGGAGCTCCACAGGTAGATGGGACGAATGCTAAGTTTTGTCAATCTATTCATATGTTGATGGTGTGGAGTTTGTTGCCTACCAATTAAAGGATGTGGAGTACCAGTAGTACGAAAAGTGGGAGCAGTCTAAGGGAAGTAATGTTGATTCTGCATTGTGGGATGTCTTTGCTAATGCCTTTCTGGAGTACTTCTTTCCTTGGGAGGTGAAAGCTAAGGAATTTGTAAATCTGAGACAAGGTAGGATGTCAGTCAAGGAGAATGCCTTAAAGTTCCAATAGTTGTCCAAGTATGCTCCTGAGTTGGTATCTAGCATGAGAGCTAGAATGCGTAAGTTTGCTTTTGGATTATCCTGTGAGATGATTCGGGAGAAAAAGGTTGCCTTATTGAATAAGCATATGGATATTTCTCGACTTATGATTTATATGCAACAGGTTGAGAAAGAAAAGAAAAAGTAGGCTAATATTGGTGAGAGGCAGAGTAAGAAGTTCAAATTTTTTTATTAGGAAAAAGGCCAGCAGTAGATTGGTAGAGATGGGGGAAAGAGAACTAAGAAGAAGTGGGGGAGTTTTGGTTCCTTCTCTACAGCTAGTACTCCTTACCCGAAGCCGTCGACTGATTATTTCTCTCAATATGGCAGAGGGTATAGGGCACAGGGCACCCAATCTCAGACTGGTGGGGCTCAGTTGCTCTATAATATCCTCCTTACAGATTTTGTGGTCAGCCACACTATGGTTACTGTGAGAAGGGGAGAAACCGATGTTTTATGTGTGTTCATATTAGTCATATGCAGTGCGAGTGTCCCTTTAATGTTGCTTTTGGGGCCAACAGGGTCCCTATTGCTACCTCATAAGCTCCTGCACCAAAAGGTGTTGTTCTTGCTTAGTATCTGAAATCTCTTATAAGCCCTTGCTTCTCATCAAGGCTCTAAGTCATATCCCGATGTTATTACTGGTATGTTGAAATTCTTTTCCCTTGATGTGTACTATTTACTTGATTCGGGGTCTACTCTTTCCATTTATGGTTGTTAGGGGTGTACATATCATACCGTCAAGTCAAATCAAACTGAAGAACCAAACCAAAATGAGAAAAAAAATGAATTATGATTTGGTTTGGTTTGGTTGGTTTAGCGTTTGAAAAAAAAATGACCATTCTTGGTTTGGTTTGGTATTAACCAAAAAAAAGTCAAATCGAACTTAAATCAAACCGACGTAATATATATATATATGTATATATGTATGTATGTATATATATATATATGTATGTATGTATATATAAGTATGCATGTATATATGCATATATATAATTTAACTTTTTATACATAAAATATTAATTATAATCTACTTTAAAAATACTTTTTCAATTAATTTTATTAATTTTCAATATTTAGAAAGTAGATGTATATATATATGTATATATATTTATATATTCACATTTGGACCTTTAAGTTTTAATATTTGTCCATTAATTGCTAATAAAATGATCCAAAATCCAATATAAACTTAAAATCTAAACTTTTCACTCTTCATCTTACTTTTTAGTTTCAAGAGAGTTTTTCGCTCCTCAATTTTTCATAATTGTGGTTTTTCATTAGCACATGAGTGAGAACATACTTTATCTAGTCTTCAATCACAATATAGTTGTAAAAAATTAAGATTATAAAAGAACCTAAGAAAACTCAAAAAAATCAAAAAAATGGAAAGAAACGACTAAAACCTAAATCGAAAAACCAATTTTATGCTGGTTTGATTTGGTTTATAGTTTTAATAAACCGACATAATTGGTTTGGGTTTTTTTAATGAAAAAACAAACCAACCCGACCTATGTACACCCCTAATGGTTGTGCATTTTAGTTTTGATCCTGAGTGTATTTCAGACCCTTTTTCTATATCTACCCTGGTTGGTGACTTTGTGGTTGCTAGAAGAGTCTATTAGGGATGTGTGGTATCTGTTGGTGGTCGGGAAACTTTGGTGGATCTATTTGAATTAGACATGGTCGATTTTGATGTCATATTGGGGATGGATTGGTTGCATCGTGATATATTTCTTTAGACTGTCGGACCCATAAGGTCATCTTTAAATTCCCTAATGAGCCACTTATTAAATTGGAGAGTGTTTTGCTAGCTCCTAAGAAGAGGTTCATGTCATATCTTAGAGCTCATAGATTAATCTCTATAGGTTGTCTCTAACATCTGGTCCGGGTTAAAAAATTTAACTCGGTGGGTCCTTCTTTGCATTTTGTCCCAGTGGTGAATGAATTTCTCGAGGTCTTCCCTGATGACCTCCCTAGTGTCCCTCCCGATAGAGAGATTGATTTTGGTATTGACCTTGTTTTGAACGTTTGTCCTATCTCTATTCCTGCATATAGAATAGCTTTAGTTGAGCTAAAGGAGCAATTAAAGGATCTATTAGACAAGGGTTTCATCCATCCTAGTGTGTCCTAATTAGGTGCACCTGTCTTGTTCGTGAGTAAGAAGGATGGTTCCCTTTGGTTGTGTATTGATTACCGACAGTTGAATAAGGTACCAGTAAAGAATAAATCCCTCTTCTAATGATGGATGATTTGTTTGATCAGCTCTACAGTGCTAAGTTTTGCTCAAAGATCAATCTTCAATTAAGGTATCATCAGTTAAAAATTAGGGAGGTGGATATCCCTAAGACAGTTTTCCATACATATTATCGACATTTTGAGTTCTTGGTGATGTTATTTGGCTTGACCAATGCCCCTGCGACATTCATGGAGTTGATGAATAGGGTCTTCCGTTAATTTCTAGATCAGTTTCTAATTGTATTCATTAATGACATTTTGGTATACTCTAAGAGTGAGGAGGATCATGTCGATCGCATTCGCATTATGTTGCAGACCTTGAAAGATCAGCAGTTGCATGCTAAGTTCTCTAAATATGAATTTTGGTTGAACGTTGTTACATTTCTAGGTCATGTTCTATCTGGTGAAGGGATCATGGTGGTCCTCAAAAAGTTGTTGTGTTTAAGAAGTGGCCTAGACCCATGACTCCAATCTATATTTGGAGCTTCTTATATTCAGCCGATTATTATAGGAGGTTCATGGAGAATTTTTCTTCTATTGTTGCAACATTGACCAAGTTGACTCAGAAGAAGGTGAAGTTCTTGTGGTCTGATAGTTGAGAGGGTAGTTTTGAGAAGCTAAATGATAAGTTGACTTTCAGCTCCGCTCTTGACTATATTTGAGGGTACAGAGGGATTTGTGGTCTATTGTGATGCGTCTCGGGTTGGTTTGGATTGTGTGTTAATGCAGCATGGTTAGGTGGTTGTTTATGCCTCTATACAGTTGAAGGTTCATGAGAAGAACTATCCGACTCATGACTTGGAATTGTTAGTTGTGGTGTTCGCATAGAAAACTTGGCGTCATTATCTGTATGGGGTGCATGTGGGTATCTTTTCAGATCATAAGAGCCTGTAGTGTGTATTCACTAACAAAGAACTTAATCTCAGGCAAGGGAGGTGGCTTGAGTTGCTGAAGAACTATGATATAAGTCTTCACTACCATCCAGGTAAAGCTAATATAGTTTTTGATGCTCTTAAAAGGTTACCCATGTGGAGTTTAGCTCATGTGGATAAGGATAAGTGGGAATCGGTGAAGGACATTCACCATTTTGCTAACCTTGGAATTCATATTTTGGACTCTGAGCATGGTGGTGTATTTATGCAACAGGTAGCACAATCGTCTCTTGGTTCGAAAATAGAGGAGAAACAGGCATTAGACCCTCTCTTGATGAAGATCAAGGATTATCTGGATAAGAAAAAGGTGATGGCTTTCGAGATCGGCGATTATGGTGTCTTGAGGTACCAAGAGAGGATGTGTGTTCCCAATATTGATGGGTTACGAGGTAGGATTTTGGATAAGGCCCATGAGTCGTGGTATATGGTTCATCTTGGTTTGATAAAGATGTATCATGATCTCAAGGATATGTATTGGTGAAATAATATAAAATGGGATATAGCCGATTTTGTGGCTAAGTGTATGGTATGTCAACAAGTATAGATGGAGCACATGAGGCTCATGGGCTACTTCAAAAGATTGAATTGCCAGTGTGGAAATAGGAAGTAATTAATATGGATTTTGTTACCGGCCTTCCACGGTCGCGGAATCAGTGTGACTCCATTTGGGTCATTGTGGATAGGAAGACTAAGTTTGCTCATTTCTTACCTGTGAGGATTACTTTTATGTAATAAGCTATAAATTGACTCTTTTGGCTGATTTTATCATTAGTTGATTATGTATATTTGAAAGACATTGAAAGACTTTTTCTTCTCTCTTTGAGAGTGTAGTGTAGGCTTGGAAAAGCCAACAAGTGTAGGTCTTGGAAAAGCCATTATTGATCTTTTCTTAGAAATGATGGTTGTAAGGCAAAGTTGATTTCCTTTGCAGTCATCATAAGAGTTTGGTGTTGTTATTGCGGGTCTTATGGGTCTTATCGTTTGATACACGGTTTGGTTCCTATTTCATGTAATCTCGTATGTCAAGCTATCTATCTTACTTTATTGCATTTGTTTGTTATCTTGTTTCTCTTAGTCTTCATCTCTTTAGGTCATTCATGTATCATTTTATATCAAGATCCACGTTTTTTAATTTTTCCTACAATCTAAGTCTTGAATTGTTGTTACCTTGAGAAAATCAACACAAAAAGAGTGTAGAAAATCAAAAATCTCACAAAAAAATTGCATAACCCGTTTTTGTGTTTTGACCAAAATTTTGGATTTAGATCTAGAAGATCTTTTTGTGTTTTGTGTGTTTCTAGTGTTATATTCTTGTTTCCTAACACTATTAGATTCTAGAAATCGAAAATCACAACAAAAAGAAGTGTAAAAATCAAAAATCCCCAAAAATGCTAAACCCGTTTTTAACCCAGGTCAAATTTTGAGTTTTTGATTTTAAATTTTTCTTGTGTGTTTTAGTGTTAGATTTGTGTTCTCTAACACTATAGGAGTCTAAGGTTCGAATTTGAGCTAAATAGAAGGTGATTTGAGCTATCCACCATTGTTGAACTTGAGCGTGAAGAAACTTGAGGTGTATCTCATTTTGTTGACAAGGGTTTTGTGGTGTTTTGGGCTTGAAAGTATGATATTGTGTTTGGTTTCTAAAAGTGACCTTGGATCTTCAAGAAAAATTAGATTCCAAGTTCGTTTGCTTGAAGGTCAACTTTGGTAAAACCTTGAATGTTCTTGGTGTTCTTCAAGATCTTTATATCTTGTTGAAGATTCAAAAGTGGTTTTTTATCTTGAAAAAGGAAGAAAGAGTGTGTAGTACTTGTTCAACGAAATTTTCAAGCACCTTCCTAGTCATCCAAAAGAAAGAAAACAACAAAAAGGAAGGAATAATCAAGTACACGGGACCATTACAAATTCAAACTCATTTAAGCTTGAAAAGGGCTCCAAACCTTGCATCCCCCCCCTCCCCCCGAAAAAAAAAACCAAAACTACACTCTTTGTTGAAGATTAATCAACTACAAATTAAAGACAAAGAAAAAAAAAATTGAATTTCAACATCCAATGACAAGCTGCCACATCATCACCTTGTAAACCAACCCTAAGCTCATATTTTGGAATTCTTTGTTTCATTTCTTGTTTCTTTAGTTTCATTTTTGTTGATTCTAGTACTAATTAACAAACAAGTAATCACCGACTATGTTGTGAGTTAGTTTTGAATCCCTTTTCTTTGTGTTTTCGTTCTTTATGTGCTTTTCTCGTTTTGATTCATTGAAATTCTTTGCTTCAAGTTCGTAAGTAGTTTCTTTTTGTGTCTTAAGTCAATCAAACAATAATCTATTTTGGACGCTAAGTTATGATTGATACCTTATTGACTACCGGAGTATTAGCTACTTTCAATATTCACCGCTCCAATTGTGAGGATAACAAAGGTGAGTATATCCTAGTGTTGGTGAGGAGATTTTACTACTAATCTTGTTTGTTCATTTTTTAGGTACAAGGTGATATAAGGGGAACATATCTTGGTATCCTCGGATTATCGAGACTACAACATGGGAGACAATGATTACAATGAGGGATTTTATGGCTACAATAATGTTGGAGATTATGGGGGCTATGAATATAGCCATGATCAAGACATGGGAAGATTTGAGAGTTATGGTTTTGAGGAAGAAAATGAGGTGAATGAAGTGCCTAGGGCTTATGGTGAAAATAGAGATTATGTAGGGCCTTATGATGATTCTTATGATGAAGTTGGGGCATGTGAGAGTCTTACACCTCCACTCCGAACCTAGAATTGGTGTAAGGTATAACCCCTTCCTTCACAAAGCTTATGAGAGCCATTGTGAGAGTGTACGTGTGGAGAATAAAGATTCATATTCTTCACTTTGTAGTACATCTTATGAAGGTTTCAGTGGTGTTAATGGGTATAGCTATAGTGTAGGTTATCCCCATGAGAAGAAAAGAGAATACATCTCCAAGGCCAAGGGGTACTCATGTTCCCATGGGTTGTCCTAAACTCTACAATGTTGATCTTAGCAGAAGTATTCACTCCAGAAAGGTAAGCATTTATGGGGTGCCTCCTTATGCTAGATGATTGGCGCCATAAGAACTACATTATTCCACCCATGGTTGACTATTTGGGGCTGTTTTGGGAACCTTTATTCCATATTCCTTGGACGGGTATAAGGTTAGCGAGAGAGTGAGGATTGTCTTTACCCAATTTAAATACTATGAGAAGGTGTGGTATGATATCTTCCTCATAACACCAGGTCATGTATGCTTGGGTGTCAATTGGTTTGCACAACATAAAGTTCCAAATATGCTAAATTGACCTAAGGTTGTAGTGGACTATTGGGGAAATTATCTCCTTACCTCAATTCTTCCCAAACTGCAAGGATATGTGATCACTTACTCCAAGCCGAATAATTATGAGAGACAAAAGATTGAGGGGATTAAGGGTGTGCAAGATAGCAATCCAAGAGTGGAAAAAAAAGAGGTTGTAAGGAGTGAAGTGAGGGGGTTTCCACTAAACCAAGCTAACTTTTTTTGTCCTTTTATTTCTAAGGAAATTTGTGTAGGTACCAACATAGTAAGCGGAGAAGAAAAAGACCTAAGGGAGAAGATCCTCTTTGAATACTTGACTAGGGAAATCCTAGAGGCAGACGTGAGGTGAAGGGGTTTGGAGATAGGGTTTTCTTGAAGGTGTCTCCCATGAAGGGAGAAATGTGGTTTGGAAAGAAGGGAAAGCTCAGTCCCCGGTATGTTGGCCTATATATGGTTTTGAGAAGAGTTGGAAATATTGCATATGAGTTAGATTTTCCCTCTAGCATGAGTTTCATTCACTCGGCATTACATGTGTCTACATTGCGGCAATGCATGGGTGTTCCTTTGTTGGTTGTTCCCTTGGAGAACATTGGTATTTCAGATTCTTTGTCTTAATAAGAGGTCCTGGTGAGGATCTTAAATCGGTAAGTTCGTCGGTTACACAAGAAAGACGTGGCTTTGGTGAAGGTTCTATGGCAGAACCAAAAGTCCAAGAAAGCTACTTAGGAAGCCGAAAAGGACATGAAGTACAAGTATCCATTCCTATTTCCAATTCTAAAAATTCATGCTTAAGGTATGTGTTGGTCTTAACCTCTTTGTTTTCTATCATTGTTAATGGTGGATTGTGAATTCCTTGGAATATTGTTTTCTGTCTTAAAGGTAAGAGTAGAGACGTTTGTGGGTTTAATCGTGCTTGTATTGCCTCGTCCCATCATTCGAGGATGAATAATTCTAAGAAAGGGAGACTGAAACACCCCAAACTTTGGCCCTTGCAAATTTCTCAAGCTTTGAGCCTTCTGATCATCATATGACTCACACGATGCTAGTCGTATGGTATGGATACAGGTGTAGGACCCTACTCGTATGTTGGACAATGTGATTTTGGCCAAGTTCTGTTCAAGGTACGAGAAAACTCCATATGAGTCGAATGTTTATGATACGAGGGGTATAGTGCCAACCGTATGTTGTCTGTTGTCTAGCCTATGATGTTCTGCTTAGGGAATGACTTGAAGGGCACTAGTGATATGGTGATGGTATGAGTTAGGCTAAAGAGTGGTATGTTGGACAGAATGTGGTGTCCAACTTTTTGATTAAGTTATGAGTTGAAGGTACCACTCGTATGATGTGGATACGAGTTGAGGGGTCCAAACATACCCTTCTGCGTTTGTTTTATGCTTTTAAGCTGAGGGTATTTTTTACAATTCCCACCCCAAGCCCTTAAGACCCTACGTCTTGATACAATCCAAAGGGCCATCATAGTTTTTGATGACATCATTTGAGGCCTATACATGAATATTCAAGTTTTGTTCATATTGAGGGTACAAGGACATGCATGGAGGACTCGTTTTGAGCTTACAATAGAGCAAAACCATGTTTGGAAGATTGCTTGGGACTTGTGTTGATGCCTACCAAAGGGTTCCAAGAGGTTTCACATTTTGAAGCTTGAAGAAGGAGGAGAGACGCACGACATTGGAGCATTTGAGAGGGGGACTTGGAGTTTAAACACTGATTAAGGGTGTTTTAGTCTTTTTGTGCCTTTTCTTTACATTCCATAGGAGTCACTTTTAATTAAGGGTATTTTGGTCTTTTATGAAATAAGCTATAAATTGACTCTTTTGGCTTATTTTCTCATTAGTTGATTCTGTTTATTTGAAAGACTTCTTCTTTTCTCTTTGAAAGTGTAGTGTAGGGATTGGAAAAGCCAAGTAGTGTAGGGCTTGGAAAAGTCATTATTGATCTTTGCTTAGAAACAGTGGTTGTAAGGTGAAGTTGATTCCCTTAATGGTCACCGTAAGAGTTTGGTGTTGTTATTGCGGGTCTTAGGAGTCTTATCATTTGATAAACGATTTGGTTCCTATTTCTTATAATCTCTTATGTCAAGCTATCTATCTTACTTTATTGCATTTGTTTGTCATCTTGTTTCTCCTAGTCTTCATCTCTTTACGTCATTCTTGTATCACATCTTATAACACTTTTTAGCCTTTTATTCTTCACTTTAGAAGGTCAAAATACAATAAAAACTCTCTAGGGACACAAACCATCTCATACCAATAATCCAACCATACCAAACAATACCAAAATAAGGGACATAAACCAGGCTACAACCAAGGACGTTCCAAAACATAATATAATTAATCTCAAAATGAAATATGACCGAACAGTAATAAATTATGACCGATGATGCCAGTCTCTCATCTTATTCTAGTGCCAAGGCTAACACTTATACCAATCCCATCCATTCAACCCCTAGAAGTACCACAAAGCCTCTAACCAAAAGAGTAATGAAATTCGGTTGGGATATGCCCCCAACCATAGCCAAAACCAATGTCCAAAATAAAGTCAAAATGACTAGAAATATCTATACATGAAATGGAGCCTTCTTAAAGGATGGAAGCTCACCAATTCAGTCTAAATACTGATCCCGAGTCAATCACTATGGAGGAAAAGTAGAACGGTAGGTTCCTGCATAGCATGGGTATACAGCTGCCAGTAGACGAAGTTAGCGAGTGACCGCTAGCATGATCTCAGAGTAAGGATGAAATAATGTCATTTATAAAGCCAAGTAAAACCATCTATATCTATATAACCATATATACATATATATATATATATATATATATATATATATATACATACATAAATATATCCATGTCGGGAATAGAGACTGGGTTTAGCATGCCTTTAAAACTTTTACCTGGTTGTGTAGCTTTGCCATCCTAAACCACCCACGGGCTATATAGGTTCTTCTCCCCCTGCTGAAAGGGCCCCAGTGTGTGTATTCGGACGACCGGGGAAGTATCCCATGGGATGACTAGTACATCCCACTAATAAAGTGTGACATCATGCACACAGTCACCAAGACCAACCTCATATCGGCAAATATGAATTTCCAGTTTTGATCCCCCCGGGACATCCACCTTTCATGGCTTTGCTACACACCCTGCCATTATTTCTCAATTAGAACCAATTTCCAAATAACCAAACCATTATTCATTTATTAACCAAGGCAATTAATATTGGTATCATCATACCAACCCTTACTTGCAAGTATCATCCATAGCCAACCATTTATAGGTTTAAGGGGACTTTCAAGTTCCCTTTCATTTACCTTATTAAACCACTTGGGAGATTTCGTGTTCCCCACAAGAATAAACAATTAGCTTTTTACCATTCCAAGTCATTTAAACCATGCATAATTCATTTACCAAGTTTTAAAACAAGCAAGAGTTCCATTAAAAGTAGTCAATGCAACGAACATATCTTTATAAGCATTTTGACAAACACATTGGGGCATAACATGACCAAAACAACAACAACAACAACAAAACTAGTGTATTCCCACATAGTGAGGTCTGGGGAGGGTAAGATGTACGCAGTCCATACCTCTACCTCTAAAGAAATAGAAAGGCTATTTCCGATAGACCCCCAGCTCGAGACACGGAATACTAAGCAAATTCATAGTAAAGCATGGAATAAGATGGCATAACATAAATACGACACCCACAAGTAATTGTAAACAGAGAAAAGTAAACAGATTCGTAATAAAGCATGAAACAAGGTATCATAATAGGAATAATACCCCTACCAAGTAATTCCCAGCACTAGCGACCCAAACTGACCCTAGCCTTCAGCCCTAATTCGCGTCTTCCAGATCTTCCTATCTAGGGTCATGTCCTCAGTGAGCTGTAACTGCTCCATGTCCCGCCTAATAACCTCTTCTCAGTACTTCTTCGGCCTACCCCTACCCCACCTAAAACCATCCAAAGCTAGCCTCTCACACCTACGAACCGGGGCATCCATGCCCCTCCTCATCACGTGTCCGAACCATCTCAATCGGACTTTTCGCATCTTATTCTCCACTGGAGTCACACCAACCTTCTCCCTGATAGTCTCATTCTGAACTCTATCCACCCTAGTCAGCCCACACATCTAACGCAACATCCGCATTTCTGCCACCTTCATTTTTTGAATGTGGGAGTTCTTAACTGGCCAACACTTCGCTCCATACAACATGGCCGGATGGACTGCCACCTTGTAAAATTTGCCTTTAAGCTTGGGCGGCACCTTCTTATCAAACAACACCCCCCGATACGAGCTTTCACTTCATCCATCCCACACCAATACGGTGTAAGACATCCTCGTCAATCTCACCATTACCCTAAATCACGGACCCGAGATATTTGAAACTATCCCTCTTACAAATTACCTGTGATTCCAACTTCACTACCACCTCATTCTCCAGCCTCACATCATTAAACTTGCATTCCAAATACTCTGTCTTGCTCCTACTCAACCTGAACTCTTTAGGCTCAAGAGTTTGTCTTCACACCTCTAATTTATCATTCACACCCCCCGTGTCTCATCAATCAAAACTACATCATCTGCAAAAAGCTTACACCAAGGTACCTCTCGTACCTCTCCTTGAATACGCCGCGTCAACACATCCATCACCAAAGCAAACAAAAAGGTACTAAGAGTAGATCCCTGATCAAAACCTGTCAAGACAGTGAAATGCTCTGAGTCTCCTCCCGCCGTCCTCACCTGAGTTTTAGCTCCATCATACATGTCCTTAATTGTACTGATATATGCCACCGGGACTCCACTTACCTCCAAGTATCTCCAAAGCACCTCCCTGGGGACTTTGTCGTATGCCTTCTCTAAGTAGATAAACACCATGTGCAAGTTCTTATTCCTTTCCCTATACTATTCCACTAGCCTCCGTACCAGGTGAATTGCCTCCGTCATCGAGCGGCCAGGCATAAATCCAAGTTGGTTCTCCGAAATAGACACTATCCGTATCAGCCTCACCTCAACCACTCTCTCCCAAATCTTCATAGAGTGACTCAATAACTTAATACCCCTACAGTTATTGCAACTCTGAATGTCACCTTTGTTTTTATAAAGAGGGATCATAGTACTCCACCTCTAAGCCTCGGGCATTTTTGTCGTCTTGAAAATTCCGTTAAACAATCCATTCAACCACCTTAAACCAGCCTCACCATAAAACTTCCAAAAATCCACAGGTATCTCATCAGGCCCCGTCGCCCTACCCCTTCGCATCCTGCGAACAGCCTCTCTAACCTCCTCTACCTTAAAACGTCTACAATAACTAAAATCCTGACACTCCTCTGAGTGCTCCATCTCCCCTAACCCAATAGCTCTATCCCCTTCGTCATTCAAGAGCCTATGAAAATACGACTGTCATCTATTCTTAATATAGCCGTCCTTCACCAACACTGTACCATCCTCCCCCTTAATGCACTTTACCTGATCGAGGTCATGACCCTTCCTCTCCCTAGCCTTAGCGAGTCTAAACAACTTTTTCCCCTCTTTTTTCCTATAACCCTGCATACAAGCTCTCAAATGTTGTCGTCTTAGCCGTCGTAACTGCTAACTTAGCCTCCTTCCTAGCTAACTTGTATTCTTTCCTGTTTACCTGCTTCTCTTCTTCGTCCTTGCTCTCAACCAACTTAGCATACGCCCTTTTTTTGGTCTCTACTTTCTTCTTAACCTCTTCATTCCACCACCAATCCCCCCCAATGATGCCCGGCCCATCCCCTAGAAACACCCAACACCTCACTAGCATTCTCCCTGATGCACCTAGCCGCCCTATCCCACATACTATCCACGTCCCCCCTACACTCCCACACCCCCATTCCCGCCAACTTTTCCCCTATCTCCCACGCATTCACTGGCGTCAAGCCGCCCCACTTAATTCTAGGTCTACACTCCTCACCCCTTCTCTTCCTATCCTTCTTTATACCCAAATCCATAACCAAGAGCCTCATAATATGACCAAAACCAATTTCAATTACCAATAAGTTATCCCCATGCAATCCAGTTATCCAAAACCACCATTAATCCATATAAAAGTACAATTAAAACCATGGGAAACCATAACCAACCATTTAACATCAAAACCCCCAAATTATATCTGAAAACAAAAATCATTCATTCAATTAAATTATGTAAACATTCATAAAAACTATTTCTTTAAGTAAAATTAAAAATGAGGGAAGAGAACATGCCTAAAACCAAGATGATGATGGAAAGAAATCACCAAGACAAGCCCCAAATTGATCCTTTAGTTGTAACTCTAGCTCTCCTTACCCAAAAGCTCTAGAAAGAATTATGGAGTATTTAGTAAGAGTTTCTAAGTGTTAATGAATAGAATAATAGGGTAAATAACCTTTCAAGTAGGTTAGAAGTCGTGGGACCCTATTAGGATAAATGGGGAAAATTCCAGAATACCCCCACTTAAGTTGCACCAAAATTTCATCACAGGGATACGACTGACCCTCACGAGTCGTACCTTCCCAATACAATCAGTATCCACTACTCGTATCCTGGCCTCAACCCTTGGATCAAATACTGTCTAGTATACGACTCATCTAACCAATTTGTAACCATAGAATACGATTTGTATCCATGACGCGTATTTCCAGCAGAATAAAATACCTGGAGGATTGAACACTGCCACCATATCAGTCCTTGGTATGATTCGTACCCTGGCTTACGGCTCATGGTGAGCCACTCAGACTCAGATCCAACCTTAGTAACCAAGTCTAAGATTAAGGAACCAAATAATTTGTAACCACCAATATGACTCATACCCCTAAGTCGTACCCATTCCAATAATCAAAATCCATCCCACCAACAAACACTGGTCAGTATATGACTGGACCATACCATCCGTACCCCAACATACGGCTCATACCCATGAGTTGTATTGGGTCCAAAGATCAGAATTCCAGGAAATTTTCTAAGGTCCAGAAACTAGGGTGTTTCAGTCTCCCCCACTAGGAACATTCATCCCCGAATGATGGACAAGGTAGGGGTAACCACACGCAAGAGTCATTTACATTATCAAATATATTCCTAATCTTTAACAAAGTTTGAAACAAGGAGGAAAAGGTATTAATCCTTGCTTTAAAAAAATCTGAAAGTAAAGATGTGTTGAAGACATATACTTTCAGTACGAATCCTAAGAGTACAAAACAAATGTGGATATGTGGACCTCATGTCGTCTTCCGCTTCCCATGTAGCTTCTTCCACCTTATGGTTCCGCCAAAGAACCTTAATCGAAGCCACATCCTTGGTCTGCAACCAATGAACCTGCCTATCCAAGATATCAATCGGGACTTCTTCATAAGACAAAGAATCTGTGATACCCAATCCTTCCAAAGGAACAACCGAAGAAGGATCACCAATGCACTTCCTCATCATGGAAACATACAAGATCAGATGGACCAAGCATAAGCTAGAAGGAAACTCCATCTTATAATCAACATTACCAATTTTCTGCAAAATCTCATAAGGACCCACATATCGGGGACTGAGCGTCCCCTTCTTGCCAAACTGCACTACTCCCTTCATGGGAGATACGTTGAGGAAAACCTTAACCCCAACCTCAAATTTCAAGTATCTATACGTAACATCCATATAGAAATTTTGGCAACTTCGGGCAGCCTTAAGCCAATCCCAAATCACTTTTACCTTATTCATAGCCTGACAGACCAAATCATGACCAAATATGTCTGCCTCACCAAGCTCAAACCAACCAATATGAAATCTGCACGTCCTACCATACAATGCCTCAAAAGGGGTCATACCAATACTAGAACGATAGTTATTATTGTAAGAAAACTACACCAAAGGTAGATGCTCAACCCAATTGCCACCATAATTAATCACACAGGCCCAAAGAATATCTTCCAATGTCTAAATAATTCTTTCCACTTACCCATCTGTCAGCGGATGGAAAGCAGTACTGAGACTCACCTTGGTCCCCAACCCTCTCTGAAAAGATCATTAGAAGTAAGACGTAAATTACGTTCCTTAATTAGAAATAATCAAAACAGGCACCCGAAGCAGCTTCACAATCTCCTGAAGATACAGCTTTGTATAATCCTCCATCGAGAAGGTAGTCCGCACTGGCAAAAGGTGTGCAAACTTAGTCATCCTATCCACGATGACCCAAATCGAATCATATTGACTCTAAGATCGAGGAAGATCGATAACGAAGTCCATATTGATAACTTCCCACTTCCACTTGACCAAATTAATTTTTGATTCAACCCTCCTGACCTCATGTTCTCAGCCTAAACCTATTGACACACCATGCACTTGGCCACAAAATAAGCCACATCCTTCCTCATACCATTCCACCAACAGATCTCCTAAAGATCATGATACTTCTTAGTCGAGCTGAGATGAACAACATAGCATGAATTATACGCCTCATCCAAAACCCTTTGTCGCAAACCATCAACATTAGGAACACACAACCTCTCTTGGTACCATAAAGTATTATCACCATTGATCTTAAACACCACTATGTTTTGCCAACCAATGTCACTCTTAATTTTTATTAAGTTAGGATCTATCACTTGCTTCTCCTTAATATTCGCACCAAGAGATGATCGAACTACTCCTTAATATTCGCACCAAGAGATGATCGAACTACTTCTTGCACCATCACACCACCATCCCTGGAGTCCAAGAGGCAAACTCCAAAATTTGCCAAGCGGTAAATATCCTTCACCAATTCCCGTTTTCCTTCCGCCATATGAGCCAAACTCTCCATGGATAACCTACTAAGAGCATCAGCAACCACATTAGCCTAACCTGGGTGATAGTGAAGACTCATATCATAGTCCTTGAGAAACTCAATTTATCTCCTCTGTCTAAGATTAAGCTCTTTCTGGGTGAACACATACTGCAGACTCTTATGATCAGAAAAGATATCCATGTGAACACCATACAAATAATGTTTCCATATTTTTAAAGCAAACACAACCACCAACAGCTCCAAATCATAAGCAGGATAATTCCTCTCATGTACCTTCAACTACATGGAAGCATAGGCAATCACCTTCACATACTGCATCAACACATAGCCAAGACCTACCCGAGATGCATCATGATAAACCACAAACCCATCATTGTCTTTCGGCAAAGTCAGAATTAGAACTGAAGTAAACCTATCCTTTAACTTCACAAAACTCCCTTCACAAGCATCTGACCAAGAAAACTTAACAATCTTCTGATCTAACTTAGTCAAAGGAACGGTATTGATGAAAAGTTTTCCCCAAACCGCCTGTAATACCCGACTAAACACAAGAAGCTCTGAATGTTGGATGAAGTCGTGGGTTTAGGCCGCTTTTCACCCCAACAAACTTCTGCGGATCCACCATGATCCCTTCACTAAAAATAATATGACCCAAGAAAGTTACAGCGTATAACCAAAACTCACACTTAGAGAACTTGGCATACAACTAATGTTCCTGTAAGGTCTACAACAACATACGAAGGTGATTAGCATGATCCACCTCACTCTTTGAATAAACCAGAATGTCATCAATGGACATAATAATGAAGAGATCTAGATACTGATGAATAACCTTGTGCATCAAATCCATAAACACTGTCGGAGCATTAGTCAACCCAAATGACATCACCAAGAACTCAAAGTGCCCATATCGGGTATGAATAGTCATATTGGGGATATCCACCTCCTTAATCTTTAGTTGATAGTACCCAGACCAAAGATCTATATTAGAAAAAAACTTGTCACCTTAAAACTGGTCAAACAGATCTTCTATCCTTAGAAGAGGATACTTGTTCTTGATCGTCACCTTATTTAACTGCCTATAGTCAATGCACATCCGAAGGGAACCATCCTTCTTGCACACAAATAACACCAGTGCACTCCAAGGAGAAACACTAGGACGAATAAACCCCTTATCCAGAAGATCCTTAAGTTGCTCCTTGAGTTCTCTCAACTCAGCCGGAGCGATTCTATACAGAAGAATAGAAATTGGGTGAGTGTCCAAAATTAGATTAATACCAAACTCTATTTTCCTATCTGGAAGAACACCAAGAAGATCATCCAGAAAGACCTCTGGAAACTCATTAACCACACGAACTGACTAAAAAGAAGGACCTTCAAAGTTAGAATCTTTAACCCAAACCATGTGATAAAGGCAACCTTTAGAGATTAACCTTCGAGCTCTAAGATAAGAAATAAACCACCCCCTAGGAGCTAAAAAACACCCTCCTACTCTATAATCGGCTCACTAGGGAACCTAAAGATATCCCTACGGGTCCGACAATCCAAAGACGCTTAACAAGAGTGTAACTAGTCTATACCCATAATAACATTGAAATCCACCATATCAACCTCAAACAGATCCACCAAGGTCTGCTTGCCACCAACAGATACCACATGCCCCCTATAAACTCTCTTAGCAAAAACTGAGTCACCTATTGGGGTAGAAACAGAAAAAGGATCTGACAAAACTTCCAGATCCAAACCAGAAGATACATCCACATAAAGAGTTATATAGGAGAGAGTAAACCCCAGATCAAGAAAAAAATATACGTCACGAGAGAAAAACTATAACATACCAGTAACGACCTTAGATGATGCCTCAAATTCCTATTGAGACGCCAAAGCATACAACCTATGCCGACCAACACTAAAACCAGGAGCAGTAACAGAAGCAGATGTCATACCACCAGGTGTAGGAACAGAAGATGAAGACACGTCAATCTTATTTGCCCCCATAGTGACCTTATTAACCGGATAATCCCTGAGTTGATGACCTGCCAGGCAACACTTAAAGAATTTATCCTTTTCTTCATCGCATTAACCCCAGTGAGGACAACCAAGAACTGACAAGGAGGGTATAAAGAAACTAACTGACCTCCGTTTACCTGAGAATGGGCCCTCTGAGCTCGAAAATTATCACCACCATGATGATGATTATCGCCTGATTGGTAAAAAGCACTAGCAGAAGAGTAGGACATTTGTATCACCAATAATCTGACCGCAAATGTATCACTCATACATTGTCAATAAAATGTATCACCAAAAATCTAACAGCAAAATGTATCATTCATTCACTGTCAACAAATGCATCACTCATATACTAATAACAAAAGTATGATTCATATGAATCACCATTACACTATGAAAATATATCCAAAAATTTAATATTTTTATATATGTATCAAGTGGATTAACAAAATCCATGCATAACTTGTATTTGCATTGGATTAATGAAAATTAATATATTTATATATGTATTTGTGTTGTTTAATATTAACTTAAAATTTATTTAAATAATTAACTCACCTTTTTGAAATAACTGAAAAAAATTATAATTTAATGTATTACATTGACGATTTGAAGAACATGGATTAATGAAGATGGAAGATGTTTTAACTAATGATAATTTGGGAGAGATTTTAGAGAAGTAAACCTTTGAAAAAAAATGGCTTGGAGATGGAAGATGTTTTAATTGATTATAATTTAGGATAGATTTTAGGAAAGGAAATTTTTGAAAAAAAAAATAGTTTGCATGAGTTAATGGTGGAGTAAAAATAGAATGTGGATTTTGTTGATATGTATCAAAAGTAAAGTTGAAAATCAGGATTCTATGTAAATTTTAAAAAGCTAAGGAATATTGAGTAATATAGTCTCTTAAATTTGAATTTTATGTAATTTATCCTTTATTTTAATGATAACTACTCTAAAATTAATATAGAATCAATATATATATATATATATATATATATATATATATATATATATATATAAAGAATATTAGTCCATCTTATGTGGTATGCCTAAGAATCAAGAAAAGCTATTTATCCTTTTTTGTGGTTTTTTTGAACTTTTTCTTCATTTTTTTCATTTATCAATCAATTTGTTTAATAATCAAAATAAATGGATCAATTACTACTCCTACATTTATTTATATACTTTAATATAAAAGTTTAATGTTTTTTATTTTCATTACTCCATGACCTTTGATGATCATAACTTCTTTTTATGATATCATTTCATTTTTCATATTGTTGTCCTATAAATAGAAGCATTATAGGTCTTCTTCCCCCATCAACAAAATTAATAATATTTCATTCACTTTTTAACTTACATATATTCTTTTTAAAAAATTCATTTGTGTACCTTCTAAAACATCCTCCTTATTCTTTTCTTTTGGGTATGTTGTTTTTTCTTCTTCTTCATGTATTATTCTTTTGGCATTTTAATTGATTTCATTTACACTAAATTTGGTGTTATTATTATCCTATATTATTTGTAACTTCTAAGCAAGAATGTGTATGATTTAAATCTATTTTCTTACAATTCTTATTCATAATGCATTAATTTTTGTGATGTATTATTTTTTTTAGGGATAAGAAGAAGATCAAATAGTGAACGGATGAAATGATGACTATGTGAAGATTTGAGGAGTAGGACTTAAGAACCGCTTGACATGAATGTTATTTGTAGAATTATATATATTTGTTTTATCTGAATAGTTCAAATTACTACACATAATTTGTTCACTTTGTTTGTCGTTATACTAAAAATAAATATAAAGGAGAAACATAGATAAAATAATGTAACACCGTTTTTTGACACTTTTTCTCATTTCTTTCAATTAGTTTATTTTACAAAATCATGTCCTTAATTCATACATTCAATTACAAAAATTATAATCTTAAATATTAGTAATGTCCATAACTCTCAAGCCTTTCATATTTGTAACCCTCAATTAGTTACTGTACAAGAAGACAATTTCTCCTTTTCTTTTTTTATTTTTTATTTTTAATTGTTTTTATTTCTCTATAATTTATGTGATTGATTTGTATTAAATTAAATCTATAAATAATAATAATAATAATAATAATAATAATAATAATAATAATAACAACAACAACAACAACAATAACGAAGAAATATAGAAAAGGTGATGTAGCAATTTTCTAGAACCTCCATTTTTATTTATTCCTTTTCTCATTTTTTGACAATTTCTTCTTCATTTATCTATTTATTTTATTTTTCATAATTCAAAAATTAATTATTCAATTAATCAATTTTCACTTCCCATTATGATTACCTTATTTATTAGATATTTTAATATGTATTCATGTATTCTACCACCTTCAATCTTTAATCTTAATTAATTTTACTAATGTGTAGTAATAATGTGCTAAAAAATGGGAGATAAAAAGACAAACTATTCTATATATATCTCACACTACCAAATTATGCATACATGAATAAATCATTTTAGTTGTTGTAGTTGCACTCTTTCAACAAAATTTGCTTTCATTATGTATTCCTGCCTCGCTCTCCTTTCCATGTATTTTTTATTCTTTGTCTTTAATTTGAAATTTTAATATATGTTTGAAAGTTTCAAATGATAACAGCACAAGAACACAATTTCGAAAAAAGTTTGTAGTGAAGATAAGTTATGGTGATAGGTTTCAAATCTTTGATGACTTTTGGTTGGTATTTAGACTTAAAACCATTACTCTAAGTTATCATGTAGAGCTTCAAAAAAAAAAAGTTCATGGTGAAAGTTAATTCCATGAATGATTGTCTTTACTAATAAAGAATTGTGCCTTGCAAATTAGATAAATTTTTATAACTTATTTTGAATTTTACTTTTGTTATCTTATAGCTTCATGAAAATATTTTTTTGTCAGTGTGTGTTAAAGAATAGAACTAACATCCCACTATTTTAATTTTCATCATTAAAAATATTATATCATAAATTTGATGAGTTAATTTATAATCGCGCGAAGCGTGATCAAATTCACTAGTATATATATAAAAGAAGATTGGAAGAATGATGATGTGGCACATCTTATGTGCAAAAAAACCTATTTATCTTTTTTCTCAATTTTTAATTTTTTTTTCTCTTTTGCTTTCCTCAAAATAATTTGTTAGAAATTAAAATATATTTAATAATTACTCTTTAATTAGTCATATAATTGCTCAATTAAAAACATCAAGCATTTAAGAATATTAAAGGGTGATTAGTTTAAAACCTTTCCTCATTCTAATAATTTATTTTAATTAAATTTATTTTTAATAATTAAAAAAGGGAAGAAAAAAATTGTTAATTATCAAACCTCAAAAGCATGCAATAAAAAGGTTTAAATTAAAATTCAAAAGTCACATTAAGAAAAAAATGTTTTTTGGTATTTATTAACATTAATAATTAAAAATTAACAATTAATGATAAAATAAATAAGAAGAGTCATACTTGGCAAACTCCATCTATATAATGGATGTTGGGTGTTTGTGTTTGGTATTTATTTTGTTGTGTTTGTCTCTATACTTTTCATATGTTGAAATCTCAAATATAATATTTCTATAATTGTCTTTAAATTATATCATTTTTTTCAAATATATACTTATTCGATATCTCTCTCCTTTACTTTTTTTCGTTTCAGATTACTAAGAAAAGATTGAGTCTATGAAACTTTCAAACTACAAGCTTTGAAGAAATAAAAGGAAAGGAGAGTGGGAGATAGAGGAGAAGGTCTCCTGCACAAATTTGATATTTGAATACGTTCGACCATTTGAAAAGAAGGAGCAACATATGTCCATAACTGGTGTCCATAACTGGTACTTGAGCGAGATATAACTTTTATCTATGTATTTTTTTTCTTTTCTTTTCAATATTTTATCTATACGGCAGTTTTAAACATCTTTTAAGTATTGTCGTTCTTTTGTTTAATCTATTAATTAATATAAAATTAATTTTTATTGATTTGAGGCATTTCGCATAAAGCAAAATTTGAAAAGATTTTAGGAGAATTTAGAATTGATTATTTTAGACACTTGGATCATCAGTTTTTTCTTTTTTTTTTCTTTTATTCTACTTCTTTATTTGATTTATTCTCTTAGTTTTCATCTTTTTTTTTCTTAAATTAAATGATAATTTTTTTGTAAATTTGCACATATTGATTTTTGATATACGAATATTTTGGTTGAGATCGAGTATGATATAAATAATAAAGAAAAAATTATTATAGATAATGAAAGACGGTTTAATGAATAAACACTATTTTTTCTATTTCTCATGTGGTGTTTGATATTCGCATTGAAAATTCATTTAATTCAAATTCATTTCGAATAGACTTATGAAAATGATTTTTTTCATTCTCAAGCTTATAGAGTGTAATTGATCTAGAAAAAGCAAATAAATATATTTTTAATTAATTAAATTTTATAACAAGTAAATCATCTTGTCAATATTTGAGATATAAATTATTCTAAAAGTGCATAAAACATTCAAGAGACTATTGCCAGAAAACGAAAGAGCATGAAAAACGATAGTTTCAATTTTAAAAGTTGACCTTTTGATTATTTTTTTTAGCTTAGTTAATAATTTTTAAAAATGAAGAAAATCCCAAAAAATTGAGAAAAAAGATAAATAACACTACTTACTTTTGACTTATTTCAATTCAAGAAATTAGTCATTAGTAACTAATTAAATAAAAGAATTAGTTACTTCCTTTTATCTATCATATAAAATTGAGCTTAGTGTAGGTGATGTGATAATTTTCTACGATCGATAATAATATTTTATTTTAATTTATTTTGTTAATTTTGGTTTTTTACTCATTTTTTGATGAATATTTTGTATTTTTTTATTTTAAAATTATTTTTATGTTGTGACCCGTCGTTACAATCTTCTCATATTCCATGTTTCTTGTTCCTCTTTAATGGAGGAATATAATTTCATTATTAAATTTTCTTTCTATTCATTTAAAGGTGTCATATAACTAGGAGTTCATGAAAATTTCTACAATATCAAGTATTACCAAATAAAATTTGTTTCCTAAATTTTTTTCAACTGTCGTAATATATCATGAGAAAAAAAATCAAAAAACATAAAATAACTGCGATATATAGGTCTATATAATTGATAGTTTGATGATGAGCAAACTAAATATTCTACGATTCAAGAAAAATTAAAAATCAACAATAAAAAAATCTGTTTTTATAATTTGGAGACTTTGTCCCCGAATAAATATCGTAATTTACAATATCACTTAATATAGTATTTCTCATTTTTTCTTCACTTCACAAATTTTATATCTTTTGTGTAATGTTTTTTTATAATAAATACTAGTATACGTACCCATGCGATGCACGGATAATATTAAAATAATATTTTAATTCCAACATATTAAATCATATTACCTTAAAAAGATTTAAGTATCATATTATTTTCAATTTAAGTATATATAATATGTAATATTTTTAATTTCAGTATTTTTTTAATTTAAACCCGCATATACTCGCACCGCACTGCACTATTTTTAAAAAAAATTACTTTAACCTGCCCAGCGTAGCTTAAAACTTACACCACCCCATTGCTATCCCTACACGTGTGTAATATTATTTTTACTTCTACTTAATTTATGTATATATTATTTATTATTATGATTATGGTATAGTTAGAGTTTATTTATGACTCTTTAATTATGAATTCTTAGTTTCAGAGAGATAATTTAAAATAACAAATTTTCTATTTTTAAGATAATGAAAATCTTTTTGTTAAAACTTGATAAGAGTCCAATTAGAACTGTCTAATGTGATAACTAACTATTTCTAGTATGTGATTTTATTTTGTAATTTTTTTAATTTAAAATTAATAATTTATTAGTTTTAATTATCTCTTGATATTATTATTATTAATAATAATAATAATAATATTTTAATAAAACTTCGTCTTTTATTAATATGTAAATAAATTATATTTAAATATATTTTATAGCATTTAAATTTTAAAGAGATAAGTTTGAGAGAGCAAATATCTATTAAAATTCTTCAATTCTGGGTTTCTATTTTTAAGATAATGATTTTTTTATTAAAAGGGTAATGCATTTCAAATTTAAATACTTAATCTTTCAATTCAAAACTTTTTAAGAGTTCAATTAGAACTCTTTAGTGTGATAACTAACTATTTCTAGTATGTAATTTAATTTTGTAACTTTTTTTATTTAAAATCAATAATTTATTAGTCTCAATTATATTTTGATATTATTATTATTATTATTAATAATAATAATAATAATAATATTTTAATAAAATTTTCGTCTTTCATTAATATGTAAATAAATTATATTTAAATATATTTTATAACATTTAAATTTTAAAGAGATAAGTTTGAAATAGCAAATACCTATTAGAACTCTTCAATTATGAGTTTCTATTTTTAAGATAATAATTTCTTTTATTAAAAGAATAATGCATTTCAAATTCAAATACATAATCTTTCAATTCAAAACTTGATAAGAGTCTAATAACTCTCTAATGTGGTAACTAACTGTTTTTAATATGTAATTTTATTTAATAATTATTTTTAATTTAAATTAATAATTTATTAGTCTTAGTTATTTTTTGATAGTTTACCTTTTTTCCCACGTTTTACTACTATTGTTTCTATCACTATACTACTACAACTACGTTTTACTATTGCTTCTATCACTATACTACTACAACTACTACTAATTATTATTATGATGATGATGATTCTTATTATTATTAATAATAATAATATAATAATAATAAGAAAAAAATAATTTAATAACATTTTCATCTTTCATTAATATGTAAATAAATTGTATTTAAATTTAGTTTATAAAATTTAAATTTAGAAAAGATAAGTTTGAAATAACAAATATCTATTAGAACTCTTCAATTATATGTTTTTATTTTTTAGATAATGAAATTTTTTTTGTTAAAAGGATAATATATTTCAAATTCAAACTTGATAGGAGTCCAATTAGAACTCTCTAATGTGATAACTAACTTTTTCTAATATGTAATTTTATTTTATAATTGTTTTTAATTTAAAATTAATAATTTATTAGTCTTAGTTGTCTTTTAATAGTTTACCTTTTCTTTTTTCCACGTTTTTTCTTCTTAATTTTCTTTTGTTTTCTTTCATTTCCTTTCTTTCTTTCTTTCTTTCTTTTGTTTGTTAGTTTTTTTATTTTTATAAAAAAAATTTTGAAAACTTGGATATATAAAGGTATTTCAAATAGATAATACGTTGAATTTAATTATTAAATTTTAATTTATATTTAAAATTTTAAAATAATTGCAAGTAAGAAAAAGTTTTATATACACACCGCAAATATTATATTACTTTTATTTATAAATAATAATAATAATAATAATAATAATAATAATAAAAATTAAACCAATAGTATATGTATCATTATATTTGATATAGACAAGTTTATGAAATATAAGAGTTCATTTAAAACTCTTTCATTGTGGTTTCTATTTCAAAACTAATTAATAATATTTATTTAAAAGGACAATGTATTTTAAAATTCAAATAATTATTAAAATACTATTAAACTTGTCCTAAAAAATGACACGTGGCTTCATATCAGCTTCCCAATTTTTTATATAATAGTCATAAATATTTGTTTTTCTTGTGATATATATCATTATTATTATTATTGTTATTATTTTTACAATTCCTAAAGTGTCCAAATTTATTAATAATATTTTTGAATATTATTTATTTAATTTATTTTAATTTTAAATTAAAGTTTAATATTATCACCATATCTCTTCCCATCCCCTTTTGTACATAGGCTATGACTTTGTTGCTTTTATTTAATTTATAACATTTATTTGAATTTTTAAAGAGATAAACATGAAAGAGTAAAAGTTCATTCAAAACTTTTTAACCATAGTACTTTTAAGGTAATGAAAGCTTTTTTCAAATAAAGAATAATGTATTTTCAAATTTAAATATTTTAAATCTTTTAATACATTATTATTACAACATTATTTTGTTATGTCCTAAGAATTGACATGTGGCTTTTTAATATCTTGTCACGTGGCATCTTGGCTTGCTTTTAGTTTTGCTTTTATATATATATAGATAGATAGATTATTATTATTATTATTATTATTATTATTGTTGTTGTTGTTGTTGTTGTTGTTGTTGTTGTTGTTGTTGTTGTTGTTGTTGTTGTTGTTGTTGTTGTTGTTGTTGTTGTTCTACATACTATGTACGTACTATTACTACAATTGCCAACAGTACTAGCTACAACTAGTTATTATTATAGATATAGATTCCCTGCTACCACTAAAAATAATTCTTTAATTTTTTAAATACAATGCATATTTATATTCTAATATTATATTTGAATTAAAAGAATTATTCGAAATCAAACCATATTATTTAAAAATCTTTTTTTAAAGGATAGTGTACTTCAAATTCAAATAGATTAAGAAGTAGAATTTCATTCCATTTCAACTTTCATTCAAATTCAAATAATATTGCAATTTGTTGAAAGAAGATAAGTTCTTCATTATCTTTAATTTTTTAAATATAATGCATATTTATCTTCTAATATTATATTTAAATTAAAAAATTATTTGAAATCAAATCATATTATTTACCATTTACGTATGTACTACTATTGTTATTTTTTTCATTAATATTATTTTATTATTATTATTTGTTGTTGTTGTTGTTGTTCTACATACTATGTACATACTATACAATTGTCAACACTAGTACGACTAATTATTATCATAGATATAAATTCTCTAATATGTAAATAAATTATATTTAAATATATTTTATAATATTTAAATTTTATATGAGATAAGTTTGAAATAGTATATATCTATTAGAAATCTTTAATTATTAGTTTCTATTTTTAAGATAATGAAGATCTTTTTTGTAAAAGGATAATTTATTCAAATGCAAATTCTTAATTTTTCAATTTAAAATTGTTATTACAGTATTTTTAACTTTGTCTTAAAATATTTTTAAATATTGTCTTAAAAATTGCCATGTTGCTATTTTAATAGCTTGACACATGGCATCTTGTCTAGCTTATGTTTTGTTTTTATATAGAGAGAGATTATTATTGTTCTACATACTATGTACGTACTATTACTACAATTGCCAACAGTACTACCTACAACTAATTATTATTATAGATATAGATTTCCTACTACCACTAAAAATAATTCTTTAATTTTTTAAATACAATGCATATTTATATTCTAATATTATATTTAAATTAAAAGAATTATTTGAAATCAACCCACATTATATAAAAATCTTTTTTTAAAGAATAATGTACTTCAAAATCAAATCGATTAAGAAGTAGAATTTCATTCCATTTCAACTTTCATTCAAATTCAAATAATATTTCAATTTGTTGAAAGAAGATAAGTTCTTCATTATCTTTAATTTTTTAAATATAATGCATATTTATCTTCTAATATTATATTTAAATTAAAAAATTATTTGAAATCAAATCATATTATTTACCATTTACGTATGTACTACTATTGCTATTTTTGTTTTATTTTTATTATTAGTATTATTATATTGTTGTTGTTGTTGTTGTTGTTGTTGTTATTGTTGTTCTACATACTATGTACGTACTATACAATTGCCAACACTGCTACAACTAATTATTATCATAGATATAAATTCCCTAATATGTAAATAAATTATATTTAAATATATTTTATAATATTTAAATTTTATATGAGATAAGTTTGAAACAGCATATATCTATTAGAACTCTTTAATTATTAGTTTCTATTTTTAAGATCATGAAAATCTTTTTTGTAAAAGGATAATTTATTCAAATTCAAATACTTAATTTTTCAATTTAAAATTGTTATTACAGTATTTTTAACTTTGTCTTAAAATATTTTTTAATATTATCTTAAAAATTACCACGTGGCTATTTTAATAGCTTGACATATGACATCTTGTCTAGCTTATGTTTTTCTTTTATATATATAGATGTTGTTGTTGTTGTTCTTGTTGTTGTTGTTGTTGTTGTTGTTGTTAATGTTGTTCTTGTTGTTGTTGTTGTTCTTCTTCTTCTTCTTCTTCTTCTTCTTCTTCTTCTTCTTCTTCTTGTTCTTCTTCTTCTTCTTCTTCTTCTTCTTCTTCTTGTTGTTGTTGTTGTTCTTCTTCTTCTTCTTCTTCTTCTTGTTGTTGTTCTTGTTCTTGTT